>NC_073399.1:7500-182500 GCF_028641065.1 Leucoraja erinaceus | reverse complement strand
GACCAGGAAAGATCTTCAGAGATGTGCACGCCCAGGAATTTGAAGTTCTTGACCCTTTCAACCATCGACCCGTTGATATAAATGGGGCTGTGGGTCTCCCTCCTACTCCTTCCAAAGTCCACAATCAGTTCCTTGGTTTTGCTGGTGTTGAGGGCCAGGTTATTGAGATTAGATTTATAGCCAGGGTTATGGATATAAAACAATATGGATATTCTTTAACGCAAGGATATATTACTCAGCATTCCTTGCTGAGTAAATTCTTAACTGGGTCATTAATGAGTACAAATAGTGCAGGAATGAACTGCAGATGCTAGTTTACTCTCCTCATTGGATCCCATGCAATCTAACCTTCCAGAGCAGCCTACCATGTGGAACCTTGTCAAACGCAATCCATGTACATAACATCTACAGGTGTGCCCTCATCGACCTTTTTGGTCACGTCTTAAACCAAAATCAATCAGATTTGTGAGACACAACCTCCCACGTACAAAACCATGCTGACTGCACCTGTCACTAATCCCTAATCAGCCCTGGCCCATCCAAATGTCTGCATAACCTATTCCTCAGATACCTTTTATTATTATTTTTTGGTTTAGTTGATTGTCATGTATACCGAGGTACAGTAAAATGCAGCTGAGAGGTGCATATCGTTCTTGATGATAAAATAAATTAAAGGCAATTGCAAACATTCACACAATTGCTTCCTAAATGCAAGTGACCATTAACATTTAGCGCAAGGTTAAAGCTGGAAATAATTGCCAGAAGTTACTGCAAGCCTCTGCACATTGTGATACAAAACTCTGCACTTTTATCTTGCAGCAGAGTCAGGTCTGTGCAATTTGAATAAACATTTTTGCACAGCTTGGATGGTGGAGCACAAAGTGCTGGAGCTTAAACAACCTGCTACATTCCTGCTGCTGCTGCTACATTCCTGTTGCTGGCTGCACGGCTCGTGCAATGTAATTAAAGCCCACAGAATGTGAAAGGCAAAGTGAGGGTGATGTGTGGATTGAGCTGTACTAGCCTCTCTCAACAGGGTGGTTCCATGGTGTAATGGTTAGCACTCTGGACTCTGAATCCAGCGATCCGAGTTCAAATCTCGGTGGAACCTAGAAAGCTCCCCCAGTGCTGTTTTTGACACACATCATAATCAAACTAACACCACAACAAAATACAAGTGCCGCGGAGCGTTTTTGAAAGTGGGGGGGGGGGGGGGCGGGGGGGTACTCTGCGATCATTGATCACTGGCCCGTGGGGGTACCTGGTGAAGGAGTGGAGCGACTGTGTGGGGTGGGGTGGGGGAAGGGTGTGGGAGGGAGGCATCCCCCTCCCACGATAGGAACTTTTAAAAATTTGACGTATTAAAATCATGTTTTAGTGCATTGTAGAAGTATGATTTCAATGTTTTTTGTTTGAAGTATTTTTAAGATAATGTAAGGCCTACATGAGCGACAGGAGCAGGTGATTATTATTTTTGTTATTGCTCGACCTCCAAAAACTGGGGGATAATAATACAGGCCATCCCTCATCTCAAAGTGGGAAAATATCCGCCCCCCCCCCCCCAACAAAAGTGGGGGGGATATATCTCCCCCCCCCCGGATCGACGTCAGTGCCTTCCACGGTACAGAAAATTTGACACTTTTTTAAAAAATGTGTTAGAATTTCAAATGCTATTTTTTTTTGTAGTTGGAAAAAGGGTCAAGAAATAACCACAACATTTCCTGATTTTGCAAAGTCATACAAATTATGTTTTTGCTCGGGGGAAAAAAAATCTGAGTATTTTGAAAGTATGCGGTCTCTTTTTGATGTATATTTCATTTTGATTTGAATTTAGAATCATCAAACAATGACATTAATAAAGGGGGTATATGTTCATGGAAACGTTACTTTATTAAAAGTAAGACTTTCAAGAAATTTAAAATGCATTTCAAATATACATTTCAATGCATTGAGTCTCTTGCCCATAGCAGGTGAATCAAGGACAAAAGTAGGTGAATCGCTTGCCCAGAGTAGGTCAATCAAGGACTAGAGGACAGATTTAAGGTGAAAGGGAAAATATTTCATAGGAATCGGAGGGGTAGCTTTTTCCACACAAAGGGTGGTGGGTGTATGGAACAAGCTGCCAGAGGAGGTAGTTGAGGCAGGGACTATCCCAACATTTAAGAAACAGTTAGACTGATACATGGATAGGACAGGTTTGGAGGGATATGGACCAAAAGCAGGTAGTGTAGCTGGGACATGTTAGCGGGTGTGGGCAAGTTGGGCCATAAGGCCTGTTTTCACACTGTATCAGTCTATGACTACATTATACCTCCACCATGCATGAATGCTTCAAAATCAAGTGGTCGAGTTTCATTGCCATATACTCAAGCATAGAAACATAGAAAATAGGTGCAGGAATAGGCCATTCGGCCATTCGAGCCAGCACTGCCATTCAATATGATCATGGCTGTTCATCTAAAATCAGTACCTCTTTCCTGATTTTTCCCCATATCCCTTGATTTCGCTGGCCCCAAGAGCTAAATGTAACTGTCTCTTGAAAACATCCAGTGAATTGGCCTCAACTGCCTTCTGTGGCAGGGAATTTCACAGATTTACAACTATCTGGGTGAAGAAAGTTTGTCCTCATCTAAGTCCTATATGGCCTACCCCTTATTCTTAAATTGTGGCCCCTGATTCTGTACTCCCCCAACATCGGGAACATTTAGTGCCGTATAGTCCAATTAAAGATAGTCCAAGTGTCTCCAATGAGGTGGGTCAGGACTGCTGTCAAGTTGTTGATAGGATGCTTATAACCCCTGAAACCCATAATAATCAGGAATCTGTCAAACTGATTGCCCATCAAGCTTTGAAAAGGGTTTATTCGGGCTGATCTTCTCCCATTGAACCCGAGACTTTTCTACTTGGCCATTTTGAGATGGTGTGAATGATTTCCTTGTCTTTTCTAAACCTTGTGGTACTATGACCACGCCCCTTGCCCCACCCATCCCACAGCCACCCAACCCCAAAGATCTTAGAGCACCCCCTCTCCCCGCTGCCCCGGGCCGCACACTCCCTCTCCCCGCTGCGGAAACAAAGATCCGATCTTTGGCTGGAAGCAAGATGGCGGAACAAGATGGCGGGGACTGGTCGCTAAAATGGGTCCTATAATCACCCATGAATCTGCCCATGAGCGTACTACACGTTTGCGTGAGAGTAACCCATCTTGCTCTGCTCTAAGATCTTTGCCCAACCCCACAAACAAACCAGCCCATGACAGTGTTCTGTCACCACTTCCACCTCTGGCTCATTTCCCAGAATCAAGTCCAGCAATGTCCCCTTCCCCCTTAAGCCAGAAGCAAATTGATTAAGAGAGTTTTCTAAACATAAAATAGCCACAAAGTGCTGGAGTAACTCAGGTCAGGCAGCATCTCTGGAGAACATGGTTTAGAACATTCAGGTCAGGACCCTTCTTCTTTATTTGAGTAAACACACATGGTTAGGGTAGCGAGTCTGGGTCAGAACATGGTTTTATTTCTGCATTTTTGAAATAACCGGTTGTTCATTTAATACCCAAGTTGCATTTACACACTCATATTTATCCAATAAAATGCTCAGATTTACTACTGAGAGGGTAGCTCCACATGTGTTTAATTTACCCATTTTTGAATCACGCTCTCCTTTCTTCGGTGTAACCTTGCTGTTACTATTTCTCAGTCCGTACATTCTGTGACCTTTTGAATAAGAGCATCATCACGATTCCAGAAAGGGATGTTATGCTGCAATGTCATTGACACACCACTAGAGGAGAAAAGAGATGCAAAGAACAGCTGATGTTGGTTTACCAGAACAAAAACATGACGGTTACTTCTACTTTACACTTTAGAGATCGAGTGCGGAAAGATTTTATTGTGCAGAAACAGACCCTTCGACCCACCGAGTCAGCGACAACCAATGACCACCACCAACACTATCCTACACACTAGGGACAGTTAAAAATGTTACCGAAGCCAATTCACCTACAAACCTGTGTCTTTGGAGTGTTGGATGAAGCCAGAGTCACAGGGAGAATGTACAATCTCCGTACAGACAGCACCCATAGTCAAGATTGAACCCAGTACTCTGGCACTGTAAGGCAGCAACTCTACCACCGCGCCACTGCCTACTATAACAACATTTAGAAAACATTTCGACAGGTGCAAGGACAAGAAAGGTTGAAAGAGATATGGGCCAAACACAGGCAGGATTAGTGTAGATGGGACATCTTGATCACCATGGACAAGAAGGGCTGAACGGCCTGTTTCCGCGCTGTATGACATAAGTGCCGGAGTAAATCAGTGGGCCATCTTTAGAGGACATGGATAGGTGATGTTTCAGTAAATTAATGTTGAAAACTCTGCACCTGATACAAACTACAACCCAAAGATGCTCTAATCCCCACCCTGTCACCATTCCTCAACCCCCACCCCCCCTTCACTTCTCAGCCCCCATCACCCCCCCCCCACTGTACCTCCCACAAACCTCCTTCCTCCACTCTGACCCCAGTCATGTTTTCACCATCCTCCTGACCACCCTATCTCCAATACACAATGGTCTGTCCTCACCAGGCCTTACCTGTAGAGTTACCTCAATGAGTTCTGGGCACGCCCTGTGGTAGAGCTTCTTCTACCACCTCTGCCTTTTTCTATGGGAAGGAATCCTCACTGCCCAGTGATGGCCCCATTCCCCAGCGGCCCTCTACCCTCTCTGGCCCTTCTTATTTCTAACTGCCGGCACGACATCAACTGAATTGACCTCTACTCCCCTCATAATTCTAATCTCACTCCTTTCGAATGCACAGCCCTCCGCTCACTTAACAACAAACCCAATGCTGCTATTAAACCCACCCAGAGTCTAAATCGAAGATAGACACGAAATGCGGGAGTAACTCAGCGGGACAGGCAGCATCTCTGGAGAGAAGGATTGTGTGACGTTTCGAGTCGAGACCCTTCTTCAGAGAGTCTAAAGGGTCACGACTCAAAACGTTCTCCAGAGATGCTGCCTTACGCCAGTTTCCTTTTAAAGCATTATCTCGTACTGGCAGAAGTGCACAAACACACACAATCACCCAAAACATGCCATGGGCATCAGGAAGCATGATTTCTTCTTTTTTTTTTTTTTTTTTTAAAGTCAGTAATGTCTATTTATTTTTAAACTAAGCTATACTGTTTTATGCCAATATTTTTCAGGCATATTAAAATAATCTTGCTACTTCTTTTTTTCTCCAAGCAATTACAAATAAAAAAAACTGGTTTATTTTCTCGTTTAACCAACACATGCACAAAACTGCAGTTGAATTTACAGAATATTTTGTTCACAATAACATTTTTACATGGAGTAGGTACAGGTTAAGCTCAAACCATAACAGTGTTTCAAAAATGACTGATGTCCACTTGCACCAATTCCTAAACATTAGCAATGATATAAACCTTTATTGTGCAGTCTGAAACATCAAAAGGCTTATTATAAAAATGTTGTAGAGATTACATTCATGAGAAATGCAGTATATTTCTGTTGGAGAGGATTTCAAGTAATTCCTCATACAAGGTGCTAAATGTAATTAAAGATTGTATAGTTGTTTAATAGGTCAGGTATGCTTGTTCCTTAAACTTCCAATGGAATACTACTTGATTAAGATAGTGAATTGATAAAGTTTAATGATTCACATTAAATTGCAAATAAGTGCGATATTTTTCCACGATCTATAAGTTTGCTGCCTGTCATGTTCTTTCCTATTGTTAACTGAGTATTAATTGATTGTTATGGGAATATTGTATATTGATCAATACTGTGATAACTATCAATACGAAGGAGGAAAAGAGGCATTCAAAGAACTCAGATGTAATACATTCAAAAACTGCAGTGAAAGGGTACTGTCATTTCTGTGCCCGCTGAATATGTCCTTTTTAAAGTAGAAACAAAGGACTGCAGATGCTGGTTTACAAAAAAAACACTCTGGAGTTCTGGAGTAACTCAGCAGGTCAGGTAGCATTTTTGGAGAACATGGATAGGTGATGCTTCGAGCCAAGACCCTTCCTCAGACATAGAACGGTCGTGATCCAAAACATTACCCACCCCTGTTGAAAGAAAAGTGCAGATGCTGGTTAATACACAAAAGGACACAAAGTGCTGGAGTAACGCAGGTCAGGCAGCACATCTAGAGAACATGGACAGGTGAGGTTTCTTCAGACAAAGAAGTGTCTTGGCCCAAAACGTTACCAAACCATTTTATCTGTAGATGCTGCCTGACCTCATGAGATATTCCAGCACCTTCTATCCTTTTAAAAACCTCAGTAAATAATTTTAATGAGTTTAACAAACTCCTTTCAATCAAATCAGCCATCAATTGCCAGGAGGGTAACTGCTGAACTTCACAAGTGCATCTTTAAAACAAATAGTTTTCAGTAAAAAACAGAAAATGCTGGAGAACCTCAGCAGGTCAGGCAGCATCTCTGGAGAACGTGGATAAGTGATGTTTCAGGTTGGAACCCTTCAGACTGAACTTGACAATCAATTTGAAGAAGGGTCCTGACCAGAAATGTCACCTTTCCTGTTCTCCAGAGATTCTACCTGACCCACTGAGTTACTCCAGGATTTTGTGTCTTTCTTTGGTAGACAAGCATCTGGAGTTCCTTGTTATCACCAGATTATTAGATCAGTTTACCTGATTTTCAGAATTCACAGGACAAGCTAGAATCATGTTTTTGAGTAAACAGACACAAGTGTAACGTTAACATCCATTAAGTGAACCGTTCAGAGGAGTTGCGGCAAGCATGCTGTGGACCTCGCCAGAACAATAGCCTCGAAGGTCCTCAAGGTGAAGTGTTTCTTGTGTATAAAGACAAATCCAAAAAGCACCAAATATTGAGCTGTTTGCAAGTCACCGCTTCTGAATGACATGCACTGTTCTCTCCCTCCATTCAAGAATAAGTATATATATAGCTCAAGAACAGAGAATTTCCCCATCTCACCCTGAATGCATTACACGAACAATAACATAAAATAAAATAGAACAGAATATATACGTTCTGGACTCGGAATGGTATTTGAAGAATTCTTCTTCTATCACTTCTGTATATCTCCATTTGAGAAAATAATTGTTGATGCAATTATGACCTTGTATGCAATATATTAATTTGAAAGCAGGCATGAACAATGGAAACATTCAAGTGACTTTGAAGACGAACGTCTCCCAGGTTTATCTGAAGTCCGATAAATTACAAGATTCAAGTCTCTATTCCTTGCAAAGACACAATGTCATACTTCAACACACTTGCGAGCCCGATTGCACCTTTGTTATGATATACCACCAGTGTTGGCTGCAGAACCGGCGTTGCACAAGTTAGGAACTGCACCGCCAGCACTACCACTTGATGTCCACGCTGGTCAGGGCCTCACTGAGCACGTGGTACTGTTTATGCAGCACCTCACGGACTTTAGTCGAGTTCCTTCCTTCCAACCACTGCTGGTAGAGCGTTTGCACATGTAGATTGGCTTCTGGCACGTGGACGGGCAGGTTGCTGTACATCACCTCCATCCGATGCAGCAAATCTTTATCCATTTTTCTATCTTCGGTCATAGCTTGACCTTTTCCGTTGAGACACCCTTATGATAAAAGTTACAAGCCATCAATGAAAACACTTTTGATCTTGACATTACCAGTTCAGTAAAGTGACATGCGACAAACAAAATAGCAATGTCACTCTATCTTTGTGTAACATTAACTCTAAGAACCAGAGGAAACCCATGTGGTCACATGGAGAATGTGCAGACTATGAACAGACAGAACCCGAGGTCAGGATTGAACCCTTGTCTCTGGCACTGCGGACAGCTTAATTATAGTCATGTATTGTCTTTCGCTGACAGGATAGCAGGCAACACAAAAAAGCTTTTCACTGTACCTCAGTACAGGTGACAATAATGTGCAGGGCAGGATTTGTTATATCGAGACTGGTGGGTGCCTGGAACAAACTGCCAGGGGTGGTGGTTGAGGCAGATGCAATTGTGGCATTTAAGAGGCTTTTGGCCTTAGCCTCAAGCCTTACCAGCTGCACCTCTTTGCTGCTCTTCTGATCTCCCTTCTTCCCGCCTCCTTGGTCTAAAATTAGATCAACCAGCAGGATTATTCTTTGCATAGGTAGGAACTGCAGAGCTGGTTTGCACTGAAGATCGGCACACAATGCGGGAGTAGCACAACAGGGCAGGCAGCATCTGTGGAGAGAATGAATGGGTGACATTCATCCCAAAACATC
The DNA here is from genome assembly GCF_028641065.1 of Leucoraja erinaceus. NCBI lineage: Eukaryota > Metazoa > Chordata > Chondrichthyes > Rajiformes > Rajidae > Leucoraja > Leucoraja erinaceus. Next base: position 174,230 of record NC_073399.1, on the reverse strand, counting down.
ACCCATTCCTTCTCCCCAGAGATGCTGCCTGTCCTGCTGAGTTACTCCAGTATTGTGTGTCAATCTTTGGATTATTTTTTGCTTTTATTAATAATTATTTTTTACTCCAGTATTGTGTGTCAATCTTTGGATTATTTTTTGCTTTTATTAATAATTATTTTTTCCACTGGCATGGATAAATACACAGAGTAGGGAAGTTGGCTCCATTTGACAATCCTCTCCCTTCATTCTATGATGGCCATATTGATGGAAAAATATCTGTCTCCCAAACTAACTTGCCATGGGGAGAATGCTCTTCCCTAGACAGGATTAACAGGGTAAAATAAACCACCGGTTTGATATCAATGCAGCCTCACATTAAAACAGCTGAAGGGAAAATGCTTTACCTCCAGGGCATGCAAGGACTTCGATGAAGTGATAAGGAAACTTCCCTTTCTTCAGTTTGTGAACCATGTTCTGAATATTCCTGAATCCATAGGTGGCAGCGAATTGTAAAAGTATTTCCCCGTCTTTTTCCAGAGTCACCTCTTGGAAGTCTTTATTCCTAAACAAAAAGCACAAAGATCAGAAAGAAAATTGACAGCAGGCAACATTCACAAAGTCATTCAAAGTTGAAGAACTCTCCTACAGCAGATTAAAGGGCACAGAATAAATAGTGTGATCACATTCACAGAAGTAGGTTCCTTTACAACATTTTTGTGTTTTATATTCTTACATTGTGTTCTCTTATTATGAGAAAATCTTTTAAACATTTTTCTGGGAAAGAATGTTGACAGTACATAAGGCACAGTGACACAGCTGGTAGAGTAATGCCTCACAGCGCCAGAGACCTGGGTTCGATCCTGACTTTGGGTGCTGGCTGTGTACAGTTTGCACATTCTCCCTACGACCGCATGGATTTTCTTCTCATGCTCCAGTCTCCTCCTACATCCTAAACTCCCATGTCCCTTTGCACCTCAAATTTCTGAACCTTCTCCCCATTTAGAAAGTAGTTTACACCTTCATTCCTTCCACCAAAGTGCATGACATCACTTTGCTTGCTATGTTCCATTTGCCACCTCTTTACTCACTCTTCCAACCCTCTCCAAGTACCTCTGCAGCTACTCTGCCCCCCCACCTATCTTCATATGATCTGAAAACTTGGCCATAGAGCCATCAATTCCATCATCCGGACATTGACATATAACATGAAAAGGAGCAGACCCAACACCGACCCCTGCAGAATACCACTAGTCACAGGCAGCCAACCAGAAAAAATCCCCCTTCATTCACATTCTTTGCCCTCTGCCAGTCAGCTAATCGTCTCTCCACACTAATACCACGGGCTCCTCTAATACCATGGGCACCTATCTTGTCCAGCAGCCTCACGTGCACCAAAATTAGAGCACATGGTATTGGGGGAAGGGTGTTGACGTGGATAGAAAATTGGTTGGCAGACGGGAAGCAAAGAGTAGGAGTGTACGGGCCCTTTTCAGAATGGCAGGCAGTGGCGAGTGGAGTGCCGCAAGGCTCTGTGTTGGGGCCGCAACAGTTTTACCATATATATTAATGATTTGGAAGAGGGAATTAGGAGCAACACTAGCAAGTTTGCGGATGACACAAAGCTGGGTGGCAGTGTGAACTGTGAAGAGGATGTTAAGAGGTTGCAGGGTTACCTGGACAGGTTGAGTGAGTGGGCAGATGCAGTATAATATAGATAAATGTGAAGTTATCCACTTTGGCGGTAAAAACAAGGGGGCAGATTATTATCTCAATGGTGTTAGGTTAGGTAAGGGGGAGGTGCAACAAGACCTGGGTGTCCTTGTACACCAGTCACTGAAAGTTGGCGTGCAGGTACAGCTGGCAGTGAAGAAAGCTAATGGAATGTTGGCCTTCATAACAAGAGGATTTCAGTATAGGAGTAAAGAGGTTCTTCTGCAGTTGTATAGGGCTCTGGTGAGACCACATCTGGAGTATTGTGTACAGTTTTGGTCTCCTAATTTGAGGAAGGATATCCTTGTGATTGAGGCAGCGCAGCGTAGGTTCACGAGATTGATCCCTGGGATGGCGGGACTGTCATATAAGGAAAGATTGAAAAGGCTAGGCTTGTATTCACTGGAGTTTAGAAGGATGAGGGGGGAGGGATCTTATAGAATTATATAAAATTATAAAAGGACTGGACAAGCTAGATGCAGGAAAAATGTTCCCTATGTTGTGTGAGTCCAGAACCAGGAGCCGCAATCTTAGAATAAAGGGGAGGTCATTTAAGACCGAGGTGAGAAAAAACGTTTTCACCCAGAGGGTTGTGAATTTATGGAATTCCCTGCCACAGAGGGCAGTGGAGGCCAAGTCACTGGATGGATTTAAGAGAGAGTTAGATAGAGCTCTAGGGGCTAGTGGAGTCAAGGGATATGGGGAGAAGGCAGGCACAGGTTATTGATAGGGGACGATCAGCCATGATCACAAATGAATGGCGGTGCTGGCTCGAAGGGCCGAATGGCCTTCTCCTGCACCTATTTTCTATGTTTCTAAAACACCCCCTTCATTCACGTTCTTTGTCCTCTGCCAGTCAGCTAATCTTCTCTCCACGCTAATAGCACAGGCTTCACCAATACTACTGCCACCTTATCAAAGGCCTTCTGAAAACCCAAGTAATCAACATCCACTGACTCTTCTTTGTCTATCCTGCTTGTTAACGCCTCAAAAAACGGCAACAGGTAGATTTCCCCAATTTTATCATGTGCTTCCAAGTACTCAGAAACCTGATCACTAATAATGGATTGTAATGTGTTACCAACCACAGAAGTGAGTAACTGGCCTATAATTTATTTACTCTTGCCTTGCACCCTTCTTAACCAGTGGAATTACATTCACAATTTTCATCTTTCACGAGGTTGGGAAAATTTGCTTGACTACCAAGTGAAAATAATCTTCCACTGTCTGGGCCATCAGAACTCTGGGCAAATAGTACAAATACCTGAGTGTTTTGTAGACGATTTCTTTCACCTCAATGCCAAAGATTTCCTTAGCAGCATATTTAAAAATGTGTTCTAGGAAGCCATCAGATCCCCTCCCATCATGCCTTGAAATACCTATGTCACCAATTTCTTCAAACCTGCATCAAATAAAAAATAATTGAAAACCGCACACATTTCTCATAAACCAGCACTAAAATTTCCCATTAAGTAAAATTAGAACATCTTACAAATTGTCTAAAGCTGTTGGCTCCACATCTGTCAGCTGAAAACCTTTTTGATCCATCATCTGTTCTATTTCACCTGAAATAATATTAAGGTACGTATAAATCACTTTCAGCTTGTGTATTTAACATGGAACAGAGAACAGTATTGCTCAAGAACGGGCCATGCAGCCCACAATGTCTGCAACAAACATGATGCCTAGACTAATCCTTATAATCTATATGCCCACATTCCCTGCATATCCATGCGCCTATCCAAAAGTCTCGTAAACATAGAAACATAGAAATTAGGTGCAGGAGTAGGCCATTCGGCCCTTCGAGCCTGCACCGCCATTCAATATGATCATGGCTGATCATCCAACTCAGTATCCCGTACCTGCCTTCTCTCCATACCCTCTGATCCCGTTGGCCACAAGGGCCACATCTAACTCCCTCTTAAATATAGCCAATGAACTGGCCTCAACTACCCTCTGTGGCAGAGAGTTCCAGAGATTCACCACTCTCTGTGTGAAAAAAGTTCTCCTCATCTCGGTTCTAAAAGATTTCCCCCTTATCCTTAAGCTGTGACCCCTTGTCCTGGACTTCCCCAACATCGGGAACAATCTTCCTGCATCTAGCCTGTCCAACCCCTTAAGAATTTTGTAAGTTTCTATAAGATCCCCTCTCAATCTCCTAAATTCTAGAGAGTATAAACCAAGTCTATCCAGTCTTTCTTCATAAGACAGTCCTGACATCCCAGGAATCAATCTGGTGAACCTTCTCTGCACTCCCTCTATGGCAATAATGTCCTTCCTCAGATTTGGAGACCAAAACTGCACGCAATACTCCAGGTGTGGTCTCACCAAGACCCTGTACAACTGCAGTAGAACCTCCCTGCTCCTATACTCAAATCCTCTTGCTATGAAAGCCAACATACCATTTGCTTTCTTTACTGCCTGCTGCACCTGCATGCCTACCTTCAATGACTGGTGTACCATGACACCCAGGTCTCGCTGTATCTCCCCCTTTCCCAATCGGCCACCATTTAGATAATAATCTGCTTTCCCGTTTTTGCCAACAAAATGGATAACCTCACATTTATCCACATTATACTGCATCTGCCAAACATTTGCCCACTCACCCAGCCTATCCAAGTCACCTTGCAGTCTCCTAGCATCCTCCTCACACCTAACACTGCCCCCCAGCTTAGTGTCATCCGCAAACTTGGAGATATTGCCTTCAATTCCCTCATCCAGATCATTAATATATATTGTAAATAGCTGGGGTCCCAGTACTGAGCCTTGCGGTACCCCACTAGTCACTGCCTGCCATTGTGAAAAGGACCCGTTTACTCCTACTCTTTGCTTCCTGTTTGCCAGCCAGTTCTCTATCCACATTAATACTGAACCCCCAATGCCATGTGCTATTAAGTTTGTAAACACCTCTATTGTATCTGTCCCGACCAACATAGAGGGTTGGCACAGTGGTAGAGTTGCTGGCTTGCAGCATTAAAGACCCAGGCTGGATCTCAACGACAAGTGCTGTCTGTACGGAGCTAGTACTTTCTCCCTGTGACCACGTGTGTTTGCTTAGAGATCTTCAGTTTCCTCCCATACTCCAAAGTCATACAGGTTTGTCAGTTAATTGGCTTTGCAGACATGTAATTTGTCCCCAATGAGTCTCGGGAGGCTGAAGGGCCTGTTTCTCTAAACTAAACCAGCCTAGTAGCGAGTTCCAGGCACTTATCACCCTCTATCAGGTCACGTCCTAGACTTCTAACCAGAGAGACTCAAAGATGATATTTTAGTTCAGTTAGTTTAGTTTAGAAACATCATTTAGCTCAATAATTCCATGCTGACCCACTGATCACCCGTTCACCCTAGTTCTTTGTTATCCCACTTTCTTAACCGCTCCCAATACATTAAGGACATTAGAGAAGCAAATTAACCTGCAGATATTATAGAACATTTGTCAAGGCAGTAATTCTCCTGACCAGTAAAAGACCTGTTATTTGGTGAGTTTCAATACAAGTACAAAAATGAAAATCTTTCTGAAACCCAAAGTCATTTTTGTCCAGTCAACAGTTCACTGGACGATCGATCAGAAGGAGGCGATGGCTGGAGGCCCCTGCAGCAACATGGGGCTCGCCTAGATCGGGCGCAGTGCCAGAAGACCGAGAGCATGGATTGGACTAGATTTTGACATGGCGACTCTTGCATGAGGTCTCAGTGGACTATTTCTATGCGCTTTGCATTAAACGGGAATTGTGCTTAAGTAAGGCAATACTTTCCTGAACTGTGTGCAAAAATAACAAAAATTTCACAGTACTACTGACAATAAAAAGACACAAAATGCCGGAGTAACTCAGCAGGACAGGCAGCATCTCTAGAGAGAAGGAATGGGTGACGTTTCGGGTCGAGACCCTTCTTCAGACTGAAAGTTAGGGGAAAGGGAAGAGATCTAGATGATGATGAAGAGAGATATAGAACAAATGAATGAAAGTTATACAAAAAAAGTGCCAATGCCATTGTTAGCTCTAGCTAGGTGAGAACAAAAGCTGGGGCGACTTGGGTGGGGAAGGGATGGAGAGAGAGGGAATGCAGGGGTTACTTGAAATTAATGAAATCAATATTCACACCACTGGGCTGTAAGCTGCCCAAGCGAAATATGAGATGTTGTTCCTTCAAATTGTGTTTAGCCTCACTGTGATAAAGGAGGAGGTGCAAGTGAACTTCTGCCGCACCTGAAAGGACCACTGGGGTCCCTGGACAGAGTCGAGGGAGGAAGTATAGGGACAGGTGTTGCATCTCCTGCAGAACGTGGAAATGGGAAGATGTGACTAGTGGTGGGCAGCTTACAGCATACAGGGAGTATGAATATTGATTTCAAGTTTGTACGTTTGTAGGTTAATTGGCCTCTGTAAATTATAAATTGTCCCTAGTGTGTAGGGTAGTGTTGGTGTACAAGGTGATCACTGGTCAGGGCGGAGTTGGTGGGCCAAAGGGCCTATTTAAACGCTGTATCTCCGTTCCTGAAAGAATGAGGAGATCTCTGATGCGCTGGTATGGAAAACCTCATCCTGGGCGCAGATGCGGGCGCAGACGGAGGAATTGGGAGTAGAGGATAGAGTCTTTACAAGAAGCAGGGTGGGAAGAAGTGTAGTCAAGATAGCCATGGGAGTCAGTAGGTTTATAGTAGATGTCAGTCAATGGTCTGTTACTTGTTATGGAGATAGTGAGATCTAGAAACGAGAGGGAGATGTCGTCCTGTTTTGATAAGGAACACTTCCTAAAATGGTGACATTACCTGATGTTAGTACGCAGTCAACATCCTGTATCTTATGAACACTGCTGTAAAAGTCTTCTCCTAGTGCCTCCAATTTTTTATCATAGCAGGGAGTTATGACAACATGAAAGATCTTCTCAGGTGGGAGTTGCTGAAACAAAATTTAACAAGTCAATGCGGGACTGAAATTCCTTTACAGTTTTAGCAGAACAGTATTTGTCTCAATACTGCACTTCGACTGAACTCCAGCAAAACAAATCAAACGCCAATACACAAAGTAATTTACAATCTAGTTCTTTACACTTCAACGGTTTCTAATATAGGGCACATGGAGAATTTAAATACAGCAACCCGATTCTTCAACATGCCTGCAGCATTTGGTTGTGTTACATTCTCAGATTTTCCCAGACTGTTTATTTCATTGCATTAGATTTTCTTTTTAGACTTTAGAGATACAGTGCATAAACAGGCCTTTTGGCTAACCGAGTCCGCACCGAACAGCATTCACCCCATACACTAACACTATCCTACCTACGAGGGACATTACAGTTTCACCAACGCAATTAAGCAAACCCGAGATGGACACAAAAAGTAAGGTCAGGCAGCATCTTCTACATAGCAGCGACTGTTTGGGTTCGTTTCTCCAGATCTGAGTTGCCCAAATTTGGAAAGACACTGGTAATTTCAATACTGCCTTATTCCTGAACTCCAACCCAGTCAAACGCCAATGTTACACAAAATGCTTTACCCCCACATTCAACGGTTTCTCTATATAGGATGGGACAGCAACCCATGTTTTCATGCCTGCAAATTTAAAAATTTGGCCAGTCTTCAAACTCAAATTTGGGGCAGAGACTTCACATTCCAGATTTCTCAGAGAGTACTTCTGAGAGATACAGATATTATAAACACATTTTGAACTAACAGCGAGTCCGCACCGAACAGCATTCACCCCATACACTAACACTATCCTACCTACGAGGGACATTACAGTTTCACCAACGCAATTAACCTGCAAACCCGAGATGGACACAAAATGCTGGAGTAACCCAGCAGGTCAGGCAGCATCTCTGGAGAGAGGGAGCAGGCGATGTTTCGGGTCGCCCCCTTCAAAATTGGAAGGACCTCGACCCGAAACGTCACCTATTCCCTTTCTCCAGAGATGCTATCTGACTCACTGAGTTACCCCAACATTTTGTGTCTATCTGGGATGTAAAGCAGCATCTGCAGTTTCTTCCTACACAACCTACAAACCCGTACATCTTTGGAATGTGGGAGGAAACTGGAGCTTCAGGTGAAAACCCAAGCAGTCACAGAGAGAACGTAGAAACTCCATACAGAGAGCACCAAGAGTTAGGATCGAATCTGGGTCGCTGACGTTGTAAGGCAGCAACTCTACTGCTGCGACACTGTGCCACCCTTTATTTAAATAAAAATATTTCTGTATTGGTTTCCATTGGGTTTTTTTTTTAAATAAGATTATGCAGTTTAAGAATATGTCTTTTCAATGCCCTGATTCTGGTCACATTTAATGAATGATGCAGAAAAGTTAATGTATATTGAATTAAGCAATATATTATCCAGCAATTTGATGGTCGTTTTGGTTTAATTGTCAACATATTAAACCATAAGAGTTTGGATGGTTGCTATATCTCAGCAGAGTTGTTTAGGTAAGATTATTTATTTATTTTGAGACAAAGGTTGTAGTTATATCGTTCACAACATAATGGCTGTTGCAAATCATTGCCATCTGTGACAGCACAGGAGAGTGCCTTTAGCAAAGCACGGAAGAGGTCATTAATCTTGTTTACAATGCTCCTGAGCATCAGAAGGTACAGAACAACAAGCAGTTAGATGACAGAATGTCTTGGCACTTTCACATCAACATATTGGGTCAAAACAATGAGACACTTATGCAACATCCTCTCCTGCTGCTCCCTTCTGCGATTCCTCCAGCTTTTCGTCAGGCACTTATGATGTTCAGCAATGTATTCACCAACGCAGGAGATGTTCAGAGTCAGTTCAGATTGACAGCAAAATCAATTTGGGTGATGTTTTGGGTCAGAATCCTTGCCGAAACATCACCTATTCTTTTTCTCCAGAGAAGCTGCCTGAGCTGCTGAGTTACTCCAGCGTTTTGCGTCTATCTTCGGTATAAACCAGCACCTGCATTTCCTTCCTTCATAAGTAAAATCAACCAATATTTCTGAAGCTAGATGAAGCGAGGAAAATTGGCTGACAGCAGACACAAGGAACTGCAGATGTCGGAATCTTGAGCAAAAGACGAATTTACTGGAGGATTCTGGTGCACGTTTTATGTAGAGAGAGTGGTGGGTGCCTGGAACATGCTGCCAGGGGAGGTGGTGGAGGCTTTTAGACAGGCACATGGAACTGCAGGGAATGGAAGGATATGGATCGTGTGCAGGCAGAGGAGATTTGTTTAACTTGGCATCATGTTCAGTACATACATTGTGGGCTGAAGGGCCGAGGTAGACTGGATATGGAAAGGATGTATCCAGTAATGGGAGAGTCTAAAACCAGAAGGCCTCAGGATAAAAATATGTACCTTCAAAACAGATGAGGAGGACTTTATTTTGCCAGAGGATGGTGAATGTGTGGATTTCATTGTGACAGACGGATTTGGAGCCCAAGACGTTGGGTATTTTCAAAATGGAAAATGACAAGATTCTAGATTAGTAAGGGTGTCTACAGGGAGAAGGCAAGAGAATGGGGTTGAGATGAAAGTTAGATCAGCCATGAGTGAATGTCAGAGTGGATGATCAAGAAGGGTCTCGACCCGAAACATCACCCATTCTTTCTCTCTGTCCCGCTGGGTTACTCCAACATTTTGTGTATATCTTTGATTTAAACCAGCATCTACATTTCCTGCCTACACATGATGGGTTGAATAGCATGTCTTATGTTTTTATGATCTTTCTGTGCAGTACTCAATCTCTCTTAGGATTACACCATTACCTAACCAGCAATTAGCCTATCGGAACCACCCTGCTCGATGCCATCTGTTGCTGGCCCAGATTTGTCCAGGCCTTTTCTTGCACCAGTTCCACCACCCTCTCCACAATCTGTCTGAAGAAAGGTCATGGCCTGAACCTTCACCTATCCATTTTCTCCAGAGATGATGTCTGATCCACTGAGTTACCCCAACACTTTGTGTCTATCATTATTACTGTACTGTCCCATGTCCTACAAACTGGCTGAGTTCCTCCAGCACTTTGACATTGGTTAAGGCTGCAGGGGAACATTCAATGCCCTTCTAGCTGGCAGTAGAAACTCTTACTGTGAAATTGCATATAGTTAATGGATATTGTTAAGGTAAAGATTAGTTTGGGTCTCATGGGTTATGGGGAGAAGGCAGGAAAATGGAGTTAAGAGGGAAAGATAAATCAGCCATGATTGAATGGCACAGTAGACTTAATGGGCCGAATGGCCTCATTTTGCACCTATCACTAATGAACATGATTTGTCAGAGAGGTCAACATTATAAAACTGTGCCATTATCATCCATTTACCTGCTTTTTGGCAAAATAGTCCTTTATCAGAGATCCCATCACTTGATGTGGGGATTTGGCAGTACAGATGTGTGGAAGCACGAGGCTACCGAGGGCTTTCTCAGCGTAACGGATCCAGCCTGCAACAGATCATCATTGAATTGCATCATCAAATGTTGCACTAACTTCAAGAACCAAGAGTTTAGTTTAGTTCAGAGATACAGCGCGGAAACAGGACCTTTGGCCCACCATGTCTGCACTGACCAGCGATCATACACACACTACGGACCATTTACAAATTTTCTCAGCTAAATTAGCCTGAAAACCTGGATGTCTTTGTAGTGTGGGAGAAAACCGGAGCACACTACCGAAAATCCACGTGGTTACGGTAGTACATGCAAACTCTGTATAGACAGCACCCATAGTCAGGATCGAACCCGGGTCTCTGGCGCTGTAAGGCAGCAACTCTTCCACTGCACTACCGTGCTGCCAAGAGTCCAGGAACGGAGCAATGAAATTCTTACTTGCTGCAAAGTTACAGCCCCATTAATGCAATATCACAACTTATAAATATACAATAATGTTTGTAGATTAATCAATCACTGCAAGTTGCTACATAGATAACATAGAACTGGGGTGTGAATGAGTGCTGAATGGTTTTCCAAAAATAAAACTTATTTTGTAGACTGATGTGAACACAAGCAACTTGTTACCACATCCTCACTTTTAGATATTGAGATGAGTGAAGTATTTAAAATGGACCGACAAGATAGTAAATAAATGTGATGTAGTATAGCACCAGAACGTGGCGACTTTCTGCATGCTGTTCCAGAATTGGATCGTTTGCTACGATTTGACTGAATAGATTACAGAAACGAGAATTTTACTGTATCTCTGTACTCGTGACAATAAATAAATCAAACATTTGGAAGCCTCGCTCCTCCTGTGTTTTAGTGTGTGTTATGTCTCCTTGATAATTATTATGGATGAGATTAAAACCAAGGACTTCCATGAATGGGTGATATTTAAATATTCAAAGAAAATGAAGAGAATGGAATTCAATATAACCCTGTCAGTTGCAGTCAGAGTTATACAGCCTGCAAACAGGCCCTTCAGCCCAACTTCAATACAGCCCAAGGTGCCCATCTAAGCTAGTCCCATTTACCCGCATTTGGTCCATTTTCCTCTAAACCTTTCATATCCATGAAACTGCCTAAGTTTCTTATAAATGTTGTTACCATACCTGCCTCAAATACCTCCTCTGGCAGCTCAAGCTCCATCCACACATCACTCTAGGTTACCTCTCAGGTTCCTATTATGTACGAGTATGCACGTTCCCTTTGTGACCCCGTGGGTTTTCTCCAGGAGCGCCGGTTTCGTCTCACATTCCAAAGACATGCAGTTTTGTAGGTTAATTGGCCGCTAGTGTAGAGGATATAACTAGTGTACTGGTGAGAACGTGGGATACCATAGAACTAATCTGCCTAGAACACGAGATGGATGGTCAGAGCTGACTCGGTGGATCAAAGGGCCCGTTTCTCTAAACTTCCAAACTTGACACATGATCAACAAGAGGCTATGCAACAGCAAATGGTTTACCCACCGCTCAAAAACAGTCCTTGAAAAACAAGTGTTACCAACACCAACTTGTAGAACTATGTATCTGATGGCTATAGAGGGCTCAGAATAAAAGGACATTCCTGCAAAACGGTGATGAAGAAGAATGTCTTTAGTCAGTTTGCTGAATCTGTGGAATTCAGTCACAGATCGCTGTTGAGGCCAAGACATTGGGTGTTTTTAAGGCGGAAATTGACAGTTTCTTGATTAGTGAGGGCATCGAAGGTTAAGGATAGAGGGCAGGAGAATGGGGTTGAGTGGGAAAACCAGATTAGCCATGATCGAATACCGATGGGCTGAATGGCCTAATTCTGCTTCTATGTCTTATGGTTTTATGATTAGCGAGGAAAAATTGAGAACAATTGATCATTTGTGTAGATTCCGATGTTACAAAGAGGAACTAAAAATGGCTGTGATTTATTTATATCTATGACTTTGCACATTTACTTCCTTCTGTAACATAAATCAACAGTTCAGTTACCTAACAGTTGTGCAAGGGAAGGCTAACCTTGTCAACAAGGCTTACATCCCACAAAGGAACATAAAAAAAGACTCTAATCAAGTATTTTGAATTTACCCAAGCACAAGGAAGTAGATAATAGAGTTTAGACCACAGACAGACACTGTGGAATCTCCACTGCTGTTAATTCTCTGGGTTGCATCGCCGTTTCATGTATTCTGGCACCAATAAAATTCTGAACATAAACGCTTGGTGAACAGAGGTTGGTCGGTATATGGAACGAGCAGCCAGAGGGGGCAGGTACTACAACAACATGTCTGGGACAGTTGGACAGGTACATGGACAGGATAGGTTTACAGGGATATGGGCCAAACACAGACAGGTGCAACGAGTGCAGATGGGGCATCTTGATCGGCGTGGGCAAGTTAGGCTGAAGGGCCTGTTTCCGTGTCTATGACTCTAATTTAAGTAAACAATTTTAGACACCAGCGAATATACAAGGCAGATTTGAAATTTGTAACATATTCAAATGGTAAAATATTTATTAAATGCAATTAAAACATAACTTTGACCGAGAATAACTCGGATGAAGTTTGTGCCAGGCCTGTGAAAGGGAGCATTTCAACACAGACTTGACTATAACTGTACATTGCCTTCTAGATGATCGCTGGTGTGATATTTTGTTAAATGGTTCTAAGTGCTACCCATCATGGAGGAGGTATTCCGTTAATGTCCATGACAAGTTCCACAGGGCAACTCACATTAAGACACAGATATATGGGGATGCTCAGTAATATACTGTGTACTTCCTCACATGTTTTTTTGGTCAGAGAAAGTTGTAAGAAGAATCAAATTAAAATTACAACTATCATCCAAGAGAGGGGATCTCGTTGAAATCTACCAGATAATGTAATGCCAAGAAAGAATGGGTGAGGAAAGTAGGTTTCCCATATTGGGAAGAGTGTAGAACCAGAGGGCACGGCCTCAGAATAAAAGGACATACCTTCAGAATGTCGACGAGGATGAACTTCTCTAACAAAGAGTGGTGAATGTGTGGAATTCATTGTCACAGACAGCTGTGGAGGCCACGTCATTGGGCAGAGATTGATAGTTTGATTAGTAAGGGGGTTAAGGTTATGGGGTGAAGGTAGGAGAATGGGCTTGAGAGGGAATAAAGGATCAGCCATGATAGAATAGCAGAGTAGACCGATGGACTGAATGGCCTAATTCTGCTATGTCTTATCAATGTAGATTTCTTCCAAAATGCCAATGAGATAATCTTTTCCCACAAGCATGCATACGGTCCACTCCACTAGAAGGGAATTAAGGACAAAAAATAATTTACAAGTATTTGGTCCCACATAAAACATCAATGTTAAAGTGAGCGAGTGTTTAAATTGCAAATGAAATAACACTAGCGGATCTAATGATCAAGAGTATTTCCTGTGTAGTCGTATTCTACCAATTTTCTTACTGGCATTTTGCTTTTAACTTGTCTTTTTTTTCGTTCCCTTTTCTGACATTTGCCATCATTTAACAACAGGAAACCATAAGGCTTCCCACGAGTCCTGCAATTGAAAAATACTGGGGCTGTTCACCAGAATCACTATGAACGTTTATCACCAAACAACAAGCTATGTAACTGTGTCAACTTCTGGTAGTCCAGTTACACAAGGAAGTGGAATAAGTGATGAGACATAAGGAACTGCAGATGTTGGAATCTTGAGGGGGGGAAAAAAAAAAAAAAAAACGAAAAAAAACTATTGGAGTAACTCAGCAGGTCAGGCAGCATCTCAAGAGAACGTGGATATGTGATGATTTGGGGTTTTGGGTTGAGACTTCTTTAGACTGATTGTAGGGGGGGGGGGGGGGGGGGGGGGGGGGGCTGGAAGCTGGCAGAGAGAGAGGGGGGGTGGTGCAAAGCCAAGCAAGTGATATAGTGGGGGGGGGGGGGGGGGGGGGGGGGGGGGAAGGATTGATTGGCAAATCGGTGGACAGAGATGAAAAGGAGACAAAGGGCTGGGAGAGGAGAGGAGAGTTGTGAGTATGTTGTATGGTTTCTGTTGTATCAACTTTAAACAAAACAGAATAGGCTACTTGATACGTATATAAAAATATATATTTTATGACTGGATTCTTCATTTAAAAAGGTAGGCAAATCTAATTAAGCTGGGGATAAAACCGGGACAACGGAGACTAAAGCCAACACATGAAGTTTTGTTTCTCTATTTTGACTTGCAGTAATCAGAGAACATGTAATAGAACCATACACCATGGAACAGGCCTTTCAGCCAAACACATCAATGGAGACCCAGATGACTACCGAAGCTGGTCCCATTTGCATCAAATACCTCTGAACCTTTCATATCCATTCATATCCTATTATCCCTCTAAACCTTTCATATTCAAATGTCTTAGATTAAAAAAAAAATGTTGGACAACGTCACAGGTTTACTCATCGCAATATGTCGATAACTTGCATAACCGTCTCAATGTTTAGCATGGGCATCAAAGGTTACGGAAATAAGTCAGAAGAGTGGGGTTGAAAGGAAAAAGGTAGATCAGCCATGGTTGACAATGGGCCAAATGGTCTAATCCTGCTCTGATATATGGTCTTATGGAAATAGAATAATTGTGGTGATATTGGACATTGTGATTACTTCAACTGGAAGTGAGAAAGATTATTATATATATTAGGATACATTAAGTCTACAAATGGGCGGGGGGTGGAAAGGAAAGATCATTGTCAGGGTCTGGAGAATTACGCCAATTTAATTATTACATAAGGAACAAAAGGAACTTGGTTAAATGTCTTTATTGGAGAATTGTTACGAGCATCCTATTGTTTATCAGAATAGCAATGACTACATTTAAAGGGAAGGTTAAATAAATCACAATAAATAAGAATGCTGTGAAAAGGTGGCAGGGCAATGAACAGTTCTGGATTGCTGCCTCATAGAACTGGCAGACAGACTGGCAAACAGTGCTGGATGTCTCTCTCTCTGCTGGAAGTTGATATTCTGCTAAAGATAGACACAACGTGCTGGAGTAACTCAGCGGATCAGGTAACATCCCTGCAGAAAAAGGACGGGTGACGTTCCGGGTCAGGACCCTTCAGACTCAGAATTATGTATGTGACATCAGTTATCAAGTCTAAGCATTGGGAATGATATATTAATGAACTTGCAGAGTGGGGGGAGGGACGATGTATATAAAAATAGGATTCCTAATGAGCTGCACAGATAGCATCAACCAAAATGGCAATGTTGAGCTTCCCCTTGGTAGTGCTGATGCACATGGGGCACCCCTGCCAACCTTTCAGTGCAACTAGAGATCAATTATTGACAACCACTGGTAAATGTTGGGGTAAATTTTGGAAGCAGAGGGGATGTCAGGATACTTGACTATGTGGACATTATAACATGTTTACTGAACATTGACTGGTTGGCTAAATGCCAAGTGGAGAATGGAGAACTAAGTCACAAGGCCAGATGCTGCAATATATAGATATGGTTCAGCTACAATAACTGAAAAAACATGATTAAGTTGCTAAGAAGTTGCTGAGGGGTTGACTGGCCCCTCACCCAGATAATGCAAACGCCTGCCATTGTTTGTTGATAAAATATATATAAACCAGCTGTAAAGATCACTTGGGAAGAAGGTGTGCACAGACCATGGGGTCTTGACTCTTCTCCCAGAGCTCCGTTAACAATAAAGTTACTCGGGTCTCAGTGAATATTTTCACCAATAGAAACATGAGCAGAGAAATGGCAGATGGAGTTTAATCCAGACAAGTGCAAGGTGTTACTCTTTGGGAGATAAAATGCAAGAGGAAAATACACGTATAGCATAAATGGCAGATGCCTTTGGAATGTTAATGTGCAGGCCCGTAGCTCCCTGCATGGGGTAACTCAAGTAGATAGGGTGGTTAAGGAGATGTACGGCATGCTTGCCTTCATTTTTATCAATGAAGTTTACAGTCAGCACTTTCATAGATTGGGGACTATAAAAATAGGAAATTCATGATGCAGTTAATAAAACGTTGGTTCATCTACTACATTTGAAGTCTGGTCTCAGCATTACAGGAAGGATTTGGAGCAGAAGAGACTTATCAGGACGCTGCCTGGATTAGAGAGCGTTAGTTTTAAGAAGAGGATGGACAAACTTGAAGTGTTTTTTCTGCAGCGTCAGAGGCTGAGAGGAAAGCTCTAAGTAGTATATAAATTGATGAGTGGTACTGCCAGCAGAAGTGATAGAATTAGAAATAATAGCAATGTTTAAGATGTATCTAGACGAGAACATGAACAGTTAGGGAATGGAGATATAGACCTTGAAGGCAGATGAGATTGGTTTAATTTGGCATCATGGTTAGCATAAACATTGTGGCTGAAGGGCCTGTTCTATATCCTACAATCAATTACTTGTACAGGGTACTGATAATTTAAAAGATTTTAAAACATTATAAAATGAACCTCAGTTTTCAATACTAATGTTTCAGCCAAATTTGCAAGATATGCAGTACTCCAAATACAGCCTAACCAGTTTTATAGATCTGCATCATGATGTATCAGCCTACCAATCCCATGCCAACCATCGATCACTAGTTCACACTAGTTCTATGTTACACCACTCTTGCATCCACTCCCTACACACTAGGGGAAACTTACAAAAGCCAATTAATCTACAAATGCGCACGTCTTTGAGATGTGAAAAAAAAGCTGGAGTAGCTGGAGGAAACCCACGTGGTCGCGGGGAGAACGAGCAAACTCCACACAGACAGCACACGAGGCAAGGTTTGACCCCGGATCTCTGGCACGGAGGGGCAACAGGTCTACCTTATTTGCCAGTGGCCTTACAAACATGTAAAATTTAATATGATATATTAAAGAGGTGAATTACCAGGGCAAGCAGAGGCAAACATTGGTAAAGCACGTTGGTTTTGGCTTCTCTGGTAAAAGCGTTGGACGAACTCTCTTTGACTCTCAAGAAGGCTGAAATCAGCTGCCAACATCATGTTGAAGACATAGTGGGCCCCTGAATAAGACAAAGTGCATCAGTTATCAGCAGACAGTCAACTTGCCCTTCTGCAGAAGGGATGTAGAAAGCATTTATCACAGCATGGTTCGGGAACAGCTTCATCCAAGACCACAAGAAATTGCAGAGAATTGTGGACCCTGCCCAGGCCATCACACAGACCAATCTCCTTTCCATTGACTCCATTCACACCACACTGCCCCATCAAGGCCATCAGCATAAATCAAGGATGAGTCTCTACCCAGTCCTCCTTCTCCCACCTTCCATCAGGGACAGAAGTGTGAAAACACACACCTCCAGATTCAGAGACAGTTTTTTCCCCAGTTGTTATCAGGCAACTGAACCATCCTATCACCAACTAGAGAGCGTTCCTAATCTACTATCTACCTCAATAGAGACCTTCATACTATCTTTTATCGAACTTTATCTTGCACTAAATGTTATTCCCCTTCCTCTGTACCTGCACACTGGGGTGGCTCAATTGTAATCATGCATTGGGGTTGCGTTGGGGGACCAGGCCTCCTGTGTGACTGGGACCCAACGGGTCCCACTCAGTCTAGTTACTTAAAAACATAATTTGAAACAAATTTTCCATTTCAAATGTATTTGTTTTTGTTTATATTTTCATGTTGCAAGTTAAAATGAATGTCATGACACGATTAGAATCTAAATATTAAAAGCAATACTGTTACTTACCAAGGCTTTTCAAGAATCCAGAGAGTCTTTGGATTACATCAGAAACACTTATAGAGTGCTTAGCAGCAAAATAAGTCACTGACTGAGGCGAAATTGAAACAACCAGCACTTTGTGCTTGGACTCATCACATCTCTGCAAAACACAAGGGATAAGTTCATAAGCTCTGGGAACAGAATTAGGCCATTCGGCCCATCGAGTCTACTCCGCATGGCTGATCTATCTTTCCCTCTCAACCCCATTCTCCTGCCTTCTTCCTTTCACCTCCGACACCCGTACTAATCAAGAATCTGCCAATCACCACCATAAAAATATCCATTGACTTGGCAATGAATTCCACAGATTCGCCACCCTCTGACTAAAGAAATTCCTCTTCATCTCCTTTCTCAAGGTACGTCCTTTTAACACGTGACATCTGGTCAGACTCTCCCACTTGTGGAAACATCCTCTCCACATCCACTCTATCTAGGCCTCTCCCTATTCAGTAAGTTTCAATGAGGCACCCCTCATCCTTCTAAACTCCAGCGAGTACAGGCCCAGTGCTCATCATATGTTAACCCAATAACAAGCAATAAATTGTGACTTCTTACTTAAGAAGTTGCAATGGTGGATTCTCACAGTCGCACCACTTGTGCGTGTTGGCGTTTGACACACTGGATATTGACCAATCCCGTGAGTTGCAGAAGCAGGGATGATGTTTTGTGGAGCGATGTGTCAAAGAGCTGTACAACATAGAAATAAGTCCTTCGACATTCCACATCCACGATAGGCTGTTTGCCCACATATACTCATCCATTTTGTCAAGTTGGAAGACATGGATAGGTGACATATCGGGTTGGGACTCTTCTTTATGCTATTTGCAGTTAGACTGGGAAAGGTGGTAATGAGATGGGAGCAGGTCAAAGCCTGACAAGTGATAGGTGAATACAGGCGAAGGAAATCAGGATCGACAGATGAGTGGACAAAGGCTAGAGATGAAAAGACAACAAAAGGCCGTGAAATAAGGTAATTAGGACCTTGTATGCCCTACCTATTCTAGTTTCGGTATAATTCTCTCTTAAATATGGTGGAGATGCAAACATTTTCCAGAAAGCTGTGAAAATGGATAGGTTTGTGAAACCCAAATATAATACAGATTTGAGTAAGATATGATCTAATATGTAGACACAGGAACTTCAGATGCTGTTTTGCTAAAAAGGACACAAAGTGTTGTAGTTAAGTCAGTGAGTTATCTAATATAGGTAGAAAAAGAGGGCAAGAGGCATAGATTATGGGGCGGCAGTAGAGTTGCTGTCTTACAGCACCAGAGACCCAGGTTCGATCCTGACTACGGGTGCTGTCTGTAGAGAGGTCGTACGTTCTCCCCATGACATGCGTGGATTTCCACCGGCCGCTCCGGTTTCCTCCCATACTCCAAAGATCTACAGGTTTGTAGGTTAATTGACTTGGTTAAAATAGTAAACAGTCCCTAGTGTGTAGGATAGTGTTAGTTTGCAGGGATTGCAGGTCGGCACGGAATCGCTGGGGCAAAAAGCCTCTTTCCGCACTATCTCTATGCTAAACTAAATCTGCCCATATTAGTTGTTCAACATTAGAGACATGGCAAACAATTAAGTCAATTTATATTACTAAAATAGAAAAGGCTGGTTTGAAGGCTCCCTTTGAATTAAATCTGGGAATATGGCGAATAATCTGTATTGGGAGGAGAATATCTGTGGGTATTCCGATTCAGAATAAAGACATAAGAAACTGCAGATGTCGGTTTAGAAAATACACAAAGTGCTGGAATAACTCAGCGGGTCATGCAGCATCTCTGGAGAGAAAGGATGGGCCACGTTCCGGGATGGGACCCTTCTTCCGACTCTGACGTTTCGGGTCGAGGCCCTTCTTCAGACTGAGGGTGACTTTAAATAGTTGGTATCCAGACATAATTCTCTTCAGGAGAGATGGTGGGGGAAAAAAGCAATGTAAATAATTTGATATGTTGCTGTATTTATTGCAGGTTGTGAGAGTTTGCAACATACAAAGATGTTACATCACTGAGGCAGCAACATGATAAAACATTATTCAAATCTACAAATATTAAACCCAAGTATTCTGAATGTGCAAGTTCTACAAGAGAACACCAAATGACAATTTGATGTAAACCCTTGAGCAATACTACCCTGGTTAGTGCACTATGCAAGCTTTCCCCACAACTACTAAGAACACCATTCACTTTAGATGAAAATGAACCTGCATTCAGAGACACTCTTTTTAAATTAAAATTTCTTCCTTCCCATTTCAAAAATCTAATTACTAGATTTAATAAATTGATGTGCCAGCTGCTGTGTTTTTATTAGTAAATCCTTAGAGCCGGACGATAAATAAATTTCAATGATAAATTCCTCTTGAATTTGTACTTTTACATTATATTTTGGTGTCAAATTTAATTAGATGCAATTAAAATAAAATCCAAAACAAGGACAAACAAATGAAGTTGAAGGACTGCCACAAAACATCAAATTCCATTGACTGGGTTTGATTTTCAATTCTTAGAACATGGGTATTGTGACTATGATGAGTAATCTAATGGCTATTCACACATAGAACATTGAAAAGTACAGCACATGAACACGCCCTTCAGCCCACAATATCCATACCGAACATGACACTAAGTTCAACTAACCTGCCCATAGAAACATAGAAAATAGGTGCAGGAGTAGGCCATTCGGCCCTTCGAGCCTGCACCACCATTCAATATGATCTTTGCTGATCATCTAACTCAGTATCCTGTACCTACCTTCTCTCCATACCCCCTGATCCCTTTAGCCATAAGGGCCACATCTAACTCCCTCGTAAATATAGCCATTGAACTGGCCTCAACTACCTTCTGTGGCAGAGAATTCCAGATATTCACCACTCTGTGTGAAAAATGTTTTTCTCATCTCAGTCCTAAAGGATTTCCCCTTAATCCTTAAACTGTGACCCCTTGGCCTGGACTTCCCCAACATCGGGAACAATCTTCCTGCATCTAGCCTGTCCAACCCCTCAAGAATTTTGTAAGTTTCTATAAGATCCCCCCCCTCAATCTTCTAAATTCTAGCAACATCCCAGGAATCAGTCTGGTGAACCTTCTCTGTGCTCCCTCTACGGCAAGAATGTCTTTCCTCAGATTTGGAGACCAAAACTACGCAATACACCAGGCGTGGACTCACCAAGACCCTGTGCAACTACAGTAGAACCTCCCTGCTCCTATACTCTAATCCTTTTGCTATGAATGCTAACATACCATTCACTTTCTTCACTGCCTGCTGCACCTTGCATGCCTACTTTCAATGACTGGTGTACCATGATACCCAGGTATCGTTGCATCTCCCCTTTTCCTAATCGGCCACCATTTAAATAAGTCTACTTTCCTGTTTTTGCCACCAAAGTGGATAACCTCACATTTATCCACATTATACTGCATTTGCCATGCATTTGCCCACTCACCCAGCCTATCCAAGTCATCTTGCAGCCTCCTAGTATCCTCCACACAGCTAACACTGCCCCCCCGCTTTGTGTCATCTGCAAACTTGGAGCTGTTGCATTCAATTCCCTCGTCCAAATCATTAATATATATTGCAAATAGCTGGGGTCCCAGCACTGAGCCTTGCGATACCCCACTAGTCACTGCCTGCCATTCTGAAAAGGACCCTTTTACTCCTACTCTTTGCTTCCTGTTTGCCAGCCAGTTCTCTATCCACATCAATACTGAACCCCCAATACCGTGTGCTTTAAGTTTGTATACTAATCTCTTATGTGGGACCTTGTCGAAAGCCTTCTGAAAGTCCAGATATAACACATCCACTGGTTCTCCCTTATCCACTCTACTACTTACATCCTCGAAAAATTCTATAAGATTTGTCAGACATGATTTACCTTTCATCAATCCATGCTGACTTTGTCCAATGATTTCACCACTTTCCAAATGTGCTGCTATCCCATCTTTAATAACTGACTAGCAGTTTCCCCACTACCGATGTTAGACTAACTGGTCTGTAATTCCCCGTTTTCTCTCTCCCTCCCTTTTTAAAAAGTGGGGTTACATTAGCTACCCTCCAAACCTCAGGAACTACTCCAGAATCTAAGGAGTTTTGAAAAATTATCACTAATTCATCCACTATTTCTGGGGCTAAGCACTCTGGGATGCAGCCTATCTGGCCCTGGGGATTTATTGGCCTTTAATCCATGACCCGCGGTCCCCTGCTATTTCCGGCAGATTATTTATGTCTTCCTTAGTGAAGACAGAACCAAAGTAGTTATTCAATTGGTCTGCCATGTCCTTGTTCCCCATGATCAATTCACCCGCTTCTGACTGCAAGGGACCTACATTTGTTTGAACTAATCTTTTTCTCTTAAGCCCTTTGTCCTCCTCTGCTGGACTCTGAGTTTCTCCCAGTCCTCTGGTAGGCTGCTTTTTCTGGCTAATTTGTACGCTTCATCCTTTGTTTTGATACTATCCCTGATTTCCCTTGTTATCCACGGATGCACTACCTTCCCTGATTTATTATTTTGCCAAACTGGGATGAACAATTGTTGTAGTTCTGTACCCCTCCATTCTCTGTCTATCCACGTGCGTATCTAACAGCCTCTTAAAGGCCACTATCATATCTGCCTCTACCACCACTCCTGGCAGCACGTTCCAGGCACTTGCCACTCTATGTAAAAAATCTTACCCTGTACATCATTTAAATGTACCCCTCTTACTTTAAAGGCATTATCAGGTAAAAAAAAGTCCCATAAGGTTGTTGAGGATTAGGTTCTAGGACTGAACAACATGAGGTAATGGTAATACATGGACTTGCATGAGTTGGGTTTCCCACACACCTACCTATTCACCCATTCTCTAAGATGGTTATAGATTTATTTGTCCTTAGTTTATTATTATCACGTGTACTGAGGTACAGTGAAAAGCTTTTTTGTTTGAATTATCCAGTTAGCAAAAGGACTGAACATGATTACAATCAAGCTGTTCAGTGTTCAGATACAGGATTAAGGGAATAACATTTAGTGTAAGATAAAGCTCAGTAAAGTCCACTTAAAGATAGTCTGAGGGTCTCCAATGGTAGGTCAGGACCATTCTCTAGCTGGTGACAGCATGGTTCAGTTGCCTGGTTACATCTGGGAAGAAACTGTTCCTAAATCTGGAGGCATACGTTTTCACATTTCTGTACCTCTTGTCTGATGGGAGAGGGGAGAAAAGGGAGTGACCGAGGCGAGACTCATCCTTGATTATGCTGGTGGCCTTGCCCAGGTAGTGCGAGGTGTAGATGGAGTCAATGGAAGGGAGGTTGGTTTGTGTGATGGTTTGGGCTACATCCACAACCCTCTGCGACTTCTTGTGGTATTGGATGGAGTCGTTCTCAAATCATATGGTGATGCATCCCAATAAAAAGCATTCATTTGATTTGAAAAATGTTTTGTTTAGGGTGGCAAGTGGGGGGGGGGGGTTGAAAAGATAAAAATATCCCACTACTTTTCAAATATACTGCAGACTGGAATATTTACTGAAACCAAAGTGTGACATTGACTTTGTGTTCAAGTTATGAGTGAATTTATTAATACTCTCTGCACTGAAGATGAATTAGCCACAAATTTACAACAGTATATGCTGTACTGCACCGTCAAGACCCAAGATGAGAACAATCAATATAAAGCACTTACATGTACATAGAAAACAGAACAGGATAACACAAAAACAGGCCCTTCAGCCCACGATGTCAGTGCTGTCATGTTAAACTAACCTCCTCCACCTGATCAATATCCATCCATACCCTGCACACCCATGTACCTATCTAAAAGCATCTTAAATATCACTATCATACCCGCCTCCACCACCACCAATGGCAGGTTATTCCAGTCACCAACCATTCTCAGTGTACTCATTTACACCTCCAAACTTTGCCTCTCTCACCTTAAATCTTTGCCCTCTTGTCTTTGACATTCCCACCTTGGGAAAAATGTTCTGACTGTCTAAACTAGTCAAGAGTCCAATGCGTTTTATTGTCATATGTCCCAAACAGAACAATGAAATTCTTACTTGCAACACAAGTAATATATGTAAACATAGTACTCATAGTCAACAATATAATACACAAAATGTCAGTATATACTTCGATCAGGTAACCTGGCAACCTCCAACAGTTTAGTTTGTCCAACCTCTCCTAAAAAATGTACACAGAATTATCATCCGCTTCATGGTAACAAGGAAATGAAATCTTTAACATTTAAACAATTATAGTCATCACTGACACTCAATGACATCAGCTTATTACAATACTGGCCCACAACTGTCAATACCTAAATGTCACAAAGTGCTAAAGTAACTCAGCACGTCAGGCAGCATCACTGGAGAATATGGATACGTGATGTTTCAGGTCTGGACCCTTCTTCAGAATGACTGACCAATCTGAAGATGGGCCCCGATCCAAAACATCACCTATCCACATTCTCCAGAGATGCTGCCTGACCCGCTGAATTGCTCCAGCACTTCGTGTCTTCTTTTGTAGAAAACTAGCATCTGCAGTTACTCGTTTCTTCATTAATACATAAACTTCATTCATCTTGAAATAGTTAATTCAAGTCACCTAAATTGAATAAACATACTCATGTGGATTTTAAGAGAATTAATTTGAAATGATATTAAATTAATATAATGACTGTTGAACTGATCTCCCAGCAAAGATTGAAGCTTTTACTTTTTACATTTGGATCCTATCCACAGATGACATTCCATTCAACTGGCATATGATGAAAGAATGGGTCGACTGGTCTTGCATTCAGTGGAATTTAAAAGGGTGAGAGGGATCTGATAGAAACATGTACAATTCTTAAAAGGATTGGGCAGGCTAGATGCAGAAAAAAATGGTCTCAATGTTGGGGGAGTCCAAAACCAAGGGTCACAGTTTAGGAATAAGGGGTAGACACAAAAAGCTGGAGTATCTCAGCGGGACAGGCAGCATCTGTAGAGAGAAGGAATGGATGACTTTTTGAGATGACACCCTTCTTCACATTTAAGAATAAAGGGTAGGTCATTTTGGACTTAGATGAGGAAAAATGTTTGCACCCAGGGATTTGTGAATCTGTGGAATTCTCTGCCACAGAAGAGAGGGTTAGATTTAGCTCTTAGGGCTAAATGAATCAAGGGATATGGGGAAAAAGCAAGAATGGGGTACTGAATTTAAATAATCAGCCGTGATCATATTGAATGGCGGTGCTGGCTCGAAGGGCCGAATGGCCTCCTGCATCTATTCATCTTTCATTGACTGATTTTCCTACTCGAGTAAAGAAGATTAAGCAAGTTCCTCATTTTTATGGGCACGGCTGGATGATTTCACTCATTAATGTTTGAAGGCATCCCACACCTGCAAGCAATTCGCTTGTGAAACCAGGCTTTTTTGTAATCTGAACCAGAGGAGCACAATTTAGCAGACAGGTAATTATATGTATGCCTCAATGTATGGTGCCAATGACGGTATGACATGATGTTCTTGTGTTGGAACGTACACATAGCAACAACAGCTAACACCACATCTTCAAGTCATAGATGTACCATTAGAGCAGAGAGGAATTAGAGGGTGGCACAGTGGTGAAGCAGTAGAGCTGCTGCCTGACAGCGCCCGAGACTCAGATTTTGATCCTGACCACGGGCGCTGTGTGTATGGAGCTTGTACGTTCTACCTGTGACTTCGTGGGTTTTCTGTGGGTGCTCTGGTTTCCACACACATCACAAAAAAGTGCAGGTTTGTAGGTTAATTGGCTTCTGTAAAATTGTCCCTAGTGTGTAG
Source organism: Leucoraja erinaceus (assembly GCF_028641065.1). NCBI lineage: Eukaryota > Metazoa > Chordata > Chondrichthyes > Rajiformes > Rajidae > Leucoraja > Leucoraja erinaceus. Next base: position 148,663 of record NC_073399.1, on the reverse strand, counting down.
AATAGAACGGGTTGGTCGGTGTGGCCTCTGTGGACCGAAGGCCCTTTTCCCCCCCACTGGATCTTTAAACTAAACAAAAGGTATAACACTGAAATGTAGAAACAAGGAACTGCAGAGGCAGTTTAACGAAAGTCTGGGGTAATTCAGCGGGTCAGCAACATCTCAGAGAACATATATCAGTAATGTTGTGGGTCAGGGTCCAAGTCTGAAGAAATGTCATCTATCTATCCATGTTCTCTTCAGACGTCACCTGCCCAGCAGTGTTACTCCAGCAGTTTGTCTCTTCTCGGGTATAAAGCACCCTTGAGAAGAGTCCCAACCCATCTATGTTCTCCAGAATTGCTGCCTGACCCACTGAGTTACTCCCGCACATTGTGTCCTTTTCTATAAACCAGCATCTGCAGTTCTTTTCCGACATTAAGCACTCTTGTGATATTCCATTGTACACCTGAATCTGACCGCTGTTACACTATTGCTTGTGAACTCACTTTTTGGAGCTTCCAACTGCCAGGGTACACATTAACAATACTCGGCCATGACAAAGTGCAGACAGCTGAGAGCGGCCACAAACAAGAGTATTCATTAAACAGGCAAACAAGTGTCTGAAGTATTCAAGAGTCTGTTCATTTCCTCCACAGTTCCTGCCAATCTAGGTTGAATGCCAGAGGTTGAATACTTCCCCCCCCCTCCCCCCTCAATCTCAGCTCCATTTGATCTGGGAAGTGTAAGTTGCTGATTGCAAGACAATGACAACGCAGAATCTAAATTGTGGGGAAGGTTGGGACCTGCAGTTTATCCCCCCCTATCAATGACATAAATAAAAATAAATTAGATTGAACCCATGCCAAAATTGATAAGGGAAAACGGATTCCAATTGAAGGGAGTGGGTGGTGATCGAGAGACAGAGCACATAGTCCGTGGACTTGGGGCACTATGTTTGTCTCTATTACTCTTTGCTTGTTTTTTTTTAAGATACTGAACTTCTTTTGGTTGTTTATTAGGCTGTTTACAGAGTACTATGTTTGTAAGTTGATAAATCACAGGAACAGAATTAGGCCATTCGACCCATCGAGTCTACTCCACACGGTTGATTTATCTTTCCCTCACAAACCTGTAGTGCTGCAAGTACAGACAGCACCTATAGTCAGGATCGAACCCAGGTCTCTGGTGCTGTGAGGCTGCCCAATCTCCTGCCTCTGGTTTCACAACCTCCAACTTTTTAAACCCGTCTCACACCTTCTGTTCATCTCTCACCTTTGTTCCAACTATCTGCCTTTCAACCCCCCCCCCCCCCCCCCCCCCCCCAGAGTTAGTCCGAAGAAGGGTCTCCCCCTGAAACATCACCTATCCACGTTCTCCAGAGATGCTGGCCGACCTGCTGAGAATAGATACTCCTGTACTTTGTGTCCTGGGTGCATTTTACCTGATTGAGATCAAGTGCAGTCAAGAACTCCTGGCATTGTCCAGCGATCCGCTGACTTTCCATGGACGTTAGACAATTTTCACAGGCTAGGCAGTCACTGAGGAATATTTTTGCGTTGGCCAACTTATGAAATTCACTTTCCTTTTAAAATAAAATAGAAAGAACCTTTCAGCGACGCTGCACCGTTCACTGGCCGTTGTGTTATTTCTCATCTCTCTCAGGTGTCTTACCTCGTCCCTGTCGCTGGCTCCAGGGCTTCTCGTATCTATGATCAGACTTGCGTTCTCATCGTTCTTCCGTTTTTTGCTACATTCCTGCATTAAAATGATAGCGGCTATCAGCAAACGCGTGGAACGGCGAGCACTGCTGCAAGGTAGGGAAAACACACGGAGAAACTAACCAAAGACAAAGGGGGTTGTCCTCACCTTCTTAGTGCATTTGTCACACTTCATGTCGAGTAAATGGCGTTTGTCTTTCCACAAGAATGCGCCGCTCCCGCAGATGTCCGTGCACGAACAACTGTGTCAACCTGGCGACACAAAGAGGCTGCTGTGAACTTTGGTAGCCGCGTTCAGTCGGGGTAACGCCGGGTTTCTCCCTCTCTCTCACGCACACAGCTCGCCCCCCCTCTCAGTCTCCTCCCCCCCCCCCCCCCCCTCCCCATCTCAGTCTCTCTCCCCCCCCCCCCCCCCAGTCCCCCCCTCACCCTGTCTCCCACTCCCCATCCCTCAGTCTCGCCCCCTCTCAGTCTCTCCCCCCCCCTCCCACAGTCCCCCCCCTCCCCCCCCTCCCACAGTCCCCCCCCTCCCTCACCCTGTCCCCATCACAGTCTCTCCCCCCCCCCCCCCCCCCCCCCCATCTCCTCCCCCCCTCCCTCTCACTCTCACGCAGTCCCCCCCAGTCTCTCCCAGTCTTGTTCAGTCTTGTCTCTTCCCTCTCACTCACACACAACCCGACCCTCACATATCTCTCCCACATTTACCCCACCTGCCAACCGCAGCCGCTCCGCCGATTTCCTCAACCACCAAAGACAATCAAGGTCAATTTCCCAACTAAAACTGAAACAAAACACTCACAGTCCAAACAAGTCGCGCTCGGGATTACAATCGCTCAACGGGGTCGTGCAGAGTCGCGGGCACTAAGCTTGTGCGGGCTATTACCAGTGGATTGACTGAATTAAAGAGCCAACCCCCACATTGGTAGTTTGTAGCGGCATTCTGGCGTTGTGAGTTGTGACACCGACACAGCTCCGCCCGTCTCCTACTCCTCCTCCTCCTCTCCGCGACATTGTGAGCCTGACACGCCGCACGTATTCACCAGCAGTGCAGATGTGGAGTACATCTGTCCCACAGCCCCCTGCCGACAGACTGACCCCCACCCTCGTGCGTCCTCAACAATAAAACACTCCCGCTTGTGTTGGGGGGGTCTCGACCCGAAACACCACCTACTCCTTTTTTATTCCGAGAACGCTGCCTGACCCGCTGAGTCACTCCAGCATGTTGTGTCTATATTCGGTGTAAAGAGGCATCTGCACTTCCTTCCTACACCCCCCAGCTTGGGATGTACAACTGTATTTCACGTTCAGCCCGTGGCAAATCCAGGCTGTTATATCAGGACAAACTCCTGCCTAAAATAACCCATCAATCCGCCGTCAGCTTCCTCCTTGAAGGCTACTCACCGTAACTTGATCCAACTGGGGCAGCGCGTCGAACCTCTTCTGAACACCCCCTTCCGTTGTTCATTTTCGCTCTGGTCATGAAGGGTTGCGAGGGAGGAAGTCGAAACAAAAAAGTTAATGTCTCCTTTTCATTGGGTTACAGGCTTCCGGAGGCAGTTCCTAGTCCCAGCCAATGCATGGCCAAGAGGGAAGTGGAAGATATCATTCAGAAACTTCCCGGCCACATTCATCGGAGGGAAGAGGCACAAATCCGGCGGTATGTCTTCATTTCTCTTCACATCAAAACATTTACAAAGACTTGTAGTTGAAGATAGACACAAATAATGCTGGAGTAACTCAGCGGGCCAGGCAGCATCTCTGGAGAGAAGGAATGGGTGACGTTTTCGGGTCAAGACCCTTCAGACTGAGAGTTAGGGGAGAGGAAGTCTTGAGATAAGGAAGGGGAAGGTGTTAAGGATAATTTCCAAAGACTAACATTCCATTTTATAGTTATAATAACGTTAGTGGAAGGGGAAAAAAAAAAGGAAAAAAAAGTAGTTTAACCTTATTGTTTACATGTGTTTTTTAAATCCGAAATAGTTGTTGAAACTAATCGCATGCCATTCAATGGATCTGCTAAGATTGCAGCTGAGAAGACGCAATTTATACACTTTGTCTTTAAATATAATTTAAATCTATGCCGGTCTTTTTTTTTTCAACGTTCGCATACTTATCACTGTGAGATGACTAAGTTTGTATTCTCGCAAAAGTCTCAAGTTGTGATTTCAGATTTATTATTTCTCAACTTCCTTTTTGAAATCACGAGCCACACAATATTCAGTCTCAATGAACCCGGAAAGGGCGTCTATCGGTGCAAATTAAGGCTATGATGCTAAGTTTTTAAGACTGAAAATGCCAAAGTTCGGCAGATTAGATACAGAAGCAGAAAATGATGGTTTAGATGTATTATTGTCACATGTAACGAGGTATAGTGAAAAGCTTTGTTTTGCATGCCATCCAAACAGATATCCCATACAATCAATTCATGCTCAACTACCATAGGCAGAGCAAAAGGGAAGATACAGAGTGTAGAATATGGTTGAGTTTAGTTTAGTTTATTGTCTTGTGAACAGTGAAAAGCTTTTGTTGCGTGGTATCCAGTCAGCGGAAAGACAATACATGATTATAACCGAACCATCTACGGTATATGGATACATGATAAAGTGAATAGCATTTAGTGCAAGATAAAGTCCAGCAAAGTCTGATTAAAGATAGTCCGTGTGTCTCCAATGAGGTAGATAATAGGTCAGGGTTACTTGCCAGTTCTCAGCATTGCCACACATCAGCAGTTCTGTCAACTGGAAAAACAAGGTGGGTCAGGCAGCATGTGTGGAAAGAGATGTGGCTAGAGTCAACAAACACCTGTTGTCAGAACCTGTTTCTGACAGATGGAGAGGGTGTTTCCTACAGTCTTCCTATAGTGGGAGACTGGGAATCTCGGACCATGGGACACGACCTAATGGCGGGGAAAAGGAAGTACCCTTAGAATGTAGATGATAAGGAATTAATTGCCATAGATAGTTGTGATGGCCAAATCATTGGGTATTTTTAAAAGTAGACATTAATAGATTCTTGGTTAGCAAGGGAGTCAAAGGTTACAGAGAGAAGGCAGGAGACGATGGTGGAGTAACATCGATGGGCAGAATGGCTTAATTCTGCTCCTTTGTCTTATGGTCCACATAGAACGTATACGATTACAGTTCTCCTACAACATTTGGCCACAGTGAACCCATTGTTCTCAGAGAACTGACCTCAGAAGGCGTGTTAGTGTTGTGGATGGGCAACAAGCACTTAGATTTTACTGATTTAATTGTTTCCTGATAGATGCTGCCTTCCTTTCCTCCCTCCATCCATAGTGCTTTGACCACAATGTACCATCATCTTCTGATTACTGGAAGTAATGAGGGTCTCTTTGGAGTCACAATAGGACAAGGCATTAAAAATTAACGTCAGATGCGCTCCAAACAAGAATGATAGGAATTGAGAATGAAGTTTAAAGTGCGATATAGCATAAGATATTATATTATTTGCTTTAATTCAGATTCAGATTCAACTTTAATTGTCATTGTCAGTGTACAATACAGAGACAACAAAATGCAGTTAGCATCTCCCTGGAAGAGCGACATAGAATATGATTTCAATAAATAAATCTATTTACATGTATACAGACATAGTGTGTTTTCCTGTGGGAGGAGTGTCCGGGGGGGGGGGGGTGATTGGCAGTCACCGAGGTACAGTGTTGAGTAATGTGACAGCCGCAGGGAAGCTGTTCCTGGACCTGCTGGTCCGGCAACGGCGAGACCTGTAGCACCTCCCGGATGGTAGGAGGGTAAACAGCCCATGGTTGGGGCGAGAGCAGTCCTTGGCGATGCTGAGCGCCCTCCGCAGACAACGCTTGCTTTGGACAGACTCAATGGAGGGGAGCGAGGAACCGGTGATGCGTTGGGAAGTTTTCACCACCCTCTGCAATGCCTTCCGGTCGGAGACAGAGTAGTTGCCATATCATACTGTGATACAGTTGGTAAGGATGCTCTCGATGGTGCAGCGGTAGAAGTTCACCAGGATCTGAGGAGACAGATGGACCTTCTTCAGTCTCCTCAGGAAGAAGAGATGCTGGTGAGCCTTCTTGACCAGAGTTGAGGTATTGTGGGTCCAAGAGAGGTCATCGGAGATGTTGACCCCCAGGAACCTGAAGCTGGAAACACGTTCCACCTCCGTCCCGTTGATGTGGGTGGGGGTGTGCGTGCCGCCCCTAGACTTCCTGAAGTCTACAATGCGCTCCTTGGTCTTCTTGGAGTTAAGGGCCAGGTTGTTGTCAGCGCACCATGCTGCTAGGCTGCTAACTTCAAATACAATCTGATCTGGCAAATTCAAAGGTTCGGATTTGCAGAAAAAAAATGAGATATAAAATAGTGAAAGAATGTGTGGTGTAAGGAGTTGCTACTTAGATTAGATACATTAAAGGTTTGGCTAATGGTCCATGGGGATGTTTACAGATAGAGAGGAATCCAGGATACTCTCCTTATAAGAGTATTACAAGAAATACCCCAGCTTTGTCTCTGAATAGCACATAATGTTCAAAATTAACTTTTACACAGGCATTTTATACAGTAGTAGTTCAGTTTAGTGAAGAGATACAGCCCCTTCGGCTCACTGAGTCCGCATTGACCAGCGATCCCCGCACAGTAACACTATCCTACACACATTAGGGACAATATACCAAACCAATTGACCTACAAACCTGTACATCTTTGGAGTGTGGGAGGAAACCAAAGATCTCAGAGAAAACCCACGCGATCACGGGAGAATGTACAAACTCCGTACACAGCACCCGCAGTCGGGGTCGAACCCATGTCTCTGGTGCTGCAAGCACTGTAAAGCAATAACTGTACTGCTGTGCCACCGTGCCGTCCTTAAATGGAGGAATGAGGAGGCTGACTAGAATATCATTGAAAAGATAGTTGTTTTAGAGACGCTTAATATAGATAGCAAGGAAAAGCAGCTAGGACAATAACTATCTGAAAACAACGAGGAATATTGGGTAAGCGTAAATACATGGGAGTAGAGTCCTCGAGACACAGGCATTGGGTAGCACAGTGGCACAGCAGTGGAGTTGGTGCCTTATAGCGCCAGAGACTCGGGTTCGATCCTGACTGCAGAAGCTGTCTGCGTGGAGTTTGTACATTCTCCCTGTGACCGTGTGGGTTTTCTCCAGGTGCTCCAGTTTCCTGCCACATCTTAAAGACATGCAGATTAAAAATCAGGAGCTGGATGTGGATTTAACCACAGAGAGGCAATGTTGGAGACACTTGATATATACGTACATGGAGAGAGATGGTGAAATAGCAGATGAATGACATTGTGAGAAGGTGAACAGAACAATGTCGTAGACAATCACTGACCAGCACACTGAGAATTATTGGAGTCGTACAGTCATACGGCAAGGAAACAGGCCCTTAACTCATGCATGCCAACCAAGATTCCCAATCTGCACTAGTCTCACTTACCTGTATTTGGCTCAACTCCCTCTAAACCTTTCATATCCAAGTAGCTGGTCCAGATGTCTTTTTAATGCCATTACAGTACTTGCCTCAACTCCCTCCTCTGGCAGCTCGTTCCATATACTGAGTGAAAATGTCTCTCGGTTTCCAATAAATCTTGCCCCTCTCACCTTAAACCTATGTCCTCTGATTTTGGATTCCCCTACTCTCGGCAAAAAGACTGTGTGCATTCACCCTATCTATGTTATACATCACCCTAGGGGAGGTATCTTTCTGTAGATTTGCCAATGAGCATCCCGGTTCAATTACCGATTCTGTAAAGAGGTGTAGAATAGTCTTTCAACTAGAAAGTAAGATAACTTGATAATTTAACCATGTGAATCTTGGTAATGTAATTGTTGAATTTGTGTATCAGTGTTGCATTATGCAGATGGCAAAATTATGGTGGTAAAAAAACTTCAATTGTGTTTATATGTGTAGCATCTCAGATTATCAATGTAATGCTGCCCACCTTATTTATCTGCCAGAATAGCATGTTTAGTTTTTATTGTTGTCAGTTTTTTGAAGAAGAGGTGGATTAATTTCTCAGTGTATATCAATCACATCTATAAAAGAGATACATTAGGATGTGCAAATTATGAGGTTAAAAGCTTTGAATGGTGCTGGTTGCAAAACTTTTTTGTGAATTTGAGAGATGCATGAATTAAAATATTATGTTTGATTATATATTATATTGTCTTTACATCCCCCGTAAAGTGATAACATTTTCCAGACTGAAGAAGGGTCTTGACCCCAAACATCACCTTTTCTCCAGAGATGCTGTCTGACCCGCTGAGTTACTCCAGCTTTTTGTATTCATCTTTGGTTTCAACCAGCATCTACAGTTCCTTCCTACACATAACATTTTAGAAAACGACATTAACTGGACTTATCAAGTTAATCATCCCCTCTCTCTCAGTCCCTCCCCGCACCCAAGTTGTACTAGCTTCAAAGTCGTCTTGTTGAGTCTCATTGTCTGTAACTCATTTTCACCTAGCCTACAACAATGGCCTGTCTTTCATTCTTTGTTTTATATCTCTATATTATCGTCTATGTCTCACATTTCCCTTTCCTCCAACTCAGTCTGAAGAAGGGACTCGACCCGAAACGTTACCATTCCTTATCTTCAGAGATGCTGTATGACCCGCTGAGTTACTCCAGCATTTTGTGTCTATCTTCTTATTAAATGGATGTCTTACTTTGCTGCAGAAAGATCTCTAATACATGAGCTGTTATGTTAACCGTGACTTACTGGAAGCACATACAGCTTCTCGAAATATTGGATTATCTAATGCTGGTGACAAAAGGGGACATTTGTTATCAGAGGGATATCTAATATCTTTACAAATGCTTTCTGCTGCCTCTTCTTTCCAATTGTGCATCAACAGTGTCATTTGGTCTTTCTATTACAGGTCCATTAAGAGCGTCACTTAATAACTTATATTCAATAGACTGAGTGCTGCTCTTCAGTAAGATGGCATACATGATCGTAGAGGAGAAAAACAATTCAATCCTTCGCCTTTCGAGGTCTCCCGGTACTAGATCCTGGTCTGTATTAGTTGGTAAGTGCATGGTAATTCAATCACCTTTATTAAGATGGTTGTGTTCTAATTTCTAAATCATTAAAATATAAAGTATAAAGTATCCTTTATTGTCATTCAGACATTTCAGTCTGAATGAAATTGTGAACCTTGCAGTCTTATTATAGAATAAAATAACAAAACACACACTTAACACAGTTCAACATCCACCACAGTGAGTCTACCAGACACCTCCTCACTGTGATGGAAGGCAAAAGTCTTAAAGTCCTTGTTTCTTCACTCATCGTCTCCCTCTGCGTTGAGGCGATCCAGCTTTCGATCTAGGGACCCCACGGGTGATGGCAAGTCCAGCGACCTACATCCGAGCTCCGCAAATGGGCCGGTTTAAACTCCGCGGCCCGGGGCGGTCGAAGCTGTGGTTGCAGGAGCTCCAGAAAACCGGTCACCAACCTGGGACCAGCGTCGTTGTCGTCCACTGGGCCCGCGGCCGAGCCTCCGAGGCTCCGAAGTCGGGTCGCCACTGCAACGCCACCACAGCCCCCAAGTCGGCCAGTTGGTAAGTCCTGGCTCTGATTTATCACGGAGCCTCGAGGTCGGTCCCAGTTGGATGCTGCCAGCTCCGCAATACGTCTCAGCACAGACGGAGACGGGGGATATGACAAGAAAAGGTCGCATCCCCCCGAAGTGACTTCTCCCCCCGCCCGTGAACTCTATGTGCTCCAGTTTCCTCCCATCTCCCAAAGACGTGCTGGTTTGTCGTCACTTATCTACTGGGTCCCCTGTTCCAGGTGTGGGCTCCTGGCGAGACCAAGCGTCGACTGGGCAATTGTTTCGCTGAACACCTCCGCTTAGTCCGCCTTAGGCAACGTGATCACCCTGTTGCCAAACACTTTAATTCCCCTTCCCATGCTGACATTTCTGTCTTAGGCCTTAGGACCAACGATCCCCACACATTAACACTATCAAACACACTAGTGACAAATTACAATTATACCAAGCCAATTTACCTATATACTTGTACATCTTTGGAGTGTGGGAGGAAACGAAAGATCTGGGAGTAAACCCACGCGGTCATGGAGAGAACGTACAGACAGCACCCGTAGTCGGGATCAAACCCGGGCCCTTTAATATAGATTATTCAACATTGACATTAATACCTGTTTAGTTTAAAGATGCATCGTGGAAACAGGCCCTTCTGCCCACAGAGTCCATGCCAACCATCGTACACCTTTTATGTTATCCCATTCCCTGCAGAAGCCAAATAATGTACAAGCCTGCATATGTTTGGGATGTGGGAGGAAACTGGAGCACCTGGAGGTCACAGGAGGATCGTACAACCTCCACACAGTCAGCACACGAGGTCTCCAGCACTGTGGGACAGCAGCATTCTACACAAACAAACGTTTGTGCCAGTTTATATCAGTCACACAGAGACATTACAAGTTTTTTTAATGATGAAGAGAATAGTTATAAAATTAAAATGAAGATAGAAAAGCTGGAGTAACTCAGCGGGACAGGCAGCATCTCTGGAGAGAAGGAATGGATGATGTTTCGGGTCAAGACCCTTCTTCAGACTGGTTAGGGATAAGGGAAGACAGAGGAAAATTAACATTTTTTTCTATTCTGCAGGAATTGGTTCAATTGGTTTAGCTGCTGCCTACTACAGTACAGGTGAGAAAGATCAGAATCTAATCATATAATATATTAATATAACATACATTTTACATAATTCAATACGATTGTTCTGTTTAACTGATTTGAAAACAAGTAGTTATTTGAAATCATTTCTAATCAAAGCAAACCTGAAATAAATTAAATAATTTTATGGAAATAATAGATTGATGACATAAATAAGTGAATGGTTTACATAATATGTTCTTTTTTTCAGCAGAATTCGGAAAGCTTTTATTAGATGGGTTATTAAATTGTAGATTCAGCATATGTCAAGTAAAATAAACAGTGAAAAATATTAAAACTGAAAGATTTTCTGCTTTTGGTGGATGTAAATCTATTAATTCAAATAAATCAAAATTGGGCAAGTCAATTTACATACGTGAAAAAACAAAGTGCTGGAGTAACTTATCGGGTCAGGCAGCATCTCCGTAGATCATGGACTGGTGACGTTTTGGACCAGGACCCTTCTTTAGAATGATTGTGGTGGGGGGGGGCAGGGGTGAGAAAGCTGGAAAGAAAGGTGGGGGCAGGTCAGTGCCTCTCCACCCCCCTCCTCCCACCTCCATAATCAGTCAGAAGAAGGGTCCCGACCCAAAGTGTCACCTGTCATGTTCTCCAGTAACGCTACCTGCCCCGCTGAGTTACTCCAGCAGTTTGTGCTTTTTTGTAAACTAGCATCTGCAGTTCCTTGTGCCTCCGTTTACATATTTGCTCCGACTGGTCTAATTTTCCAGTGTGTCATGTGACCAAGTGGTCCAGAGACATTAAATGTCGAGCAGGAATATCTCCACCAACCTCTGTTTAATTCGTTGTGATGGCAACATTAAGTGGTAAAGTGCAGAGTATGTTGTCAAAATGTTATCTTTTGTTTTGATAAATCGACCTCGTCTGGGAAAGTGCAGTTTTGAACTTTGTTCTTCCTCTGTTGTCTGATCATTTGTCGGAGTAATTATTAACAATGAATCGATGGTTAAAATTAGTTACCATGTGTGGCTGCATTGTTGATTATATGTGTGAGTTCTAAACAAGCATGCTGGATAGAGAATGCAGCTGGAAAATATTATTGAATAAAAGTCATGTAAGTTTTAAACATAAATTGGAAGCAAGTGGGTATTTTTTCCATTTTCAACATCAAATCATAATTTAGTGGAATGAATTGCTGACATTGTGTAGAATTAATAGGTTGCAGGGTGGCACAGCGATAGAGATGCTGCCTTACAGAACCAGAGACTCGGGTTGGATCCTGACAACGGGTAAAGCGTTTGTACATTCTCCCCGTGACCGCGTGGGTTTTCTCCGGGTGCTCTGGTTTGTTCCCACTCTCTGGATTCTTCCAGGTTTGTAGGTCAATTGGCTTTGGCAAAAATTGTAAATTGTCCCTAGTGTGTAGGACAGTGCTAGTGTACGGGATGATCGCTGGTCGGTGCGGACTCGGTGGGCTGAAGGCCTGTTTCCGTGCTGTATCTCTAAACTAAACTAAACTGATTTTTAAAGAATAGTGTGTATATGGCATTTTGCTCCACTGTACTTGTTAAGGTCCAGTTTCTGGTAGCATTGAGTGTCATATAGAAACAGTAGAAGAAGGTCCCACATAGGAGATTAGTGGGCAAAATTAGAGCACATGGTATTGGAGGTAGGGTACTGACATGGATAGAAAATTGGTTGGCAGAGAGGAAACAAAGAGTAGGAATTAACGGGTCCCTTTCAGAATGGCAGGCAGTGACCAGTGGGGTACCGCAAGTCTTGGTGCTGGGATTTACAATGTACAAGGCTTGCTATTTACAATGTACATTAATGATTTAAATGAAGGGATTAAAAGTAACATTAGCAAATTTGCAGATGACACAAAGCTGAGTGGCAGTGTGAACTGTGAGGAGGATGCTATGAGAATGCAGGGTGACGGACAGGTTGGGTGAGTGGGCAGATGCATGGCAGATGAAGTTTAATGTGGATAAGTAAGTAAGTTTATTGGCCAAGTATTCACATACAAGGAATTTGCCTTGGTGCTCCGCCCACAAGTAACAACATGACATACGGTGACAGTTACAAATGACTCAGAAAACACTAAACATTAATGTTAAAACACCATTTATCAAGCGTGTGAACCAACAAAAAACAAGCATGTGAACCAACAAAATGTGAGGTTATCCACTTTGGTGGCAAAAACAGGAAGGCAGATTATTGTCTGAATGGTGTCAAGTGTGGTCGCAGGGAGAACATACAAACTCCATACCCGTAGTCAGGATCGAACCCAGGTCTCTGGTGCTGTTAGGCAACAAATATACCACTGCGCCACTGTGCTGCCTCTTTGTTTGCAATGTTTCAATATGTTCCACAAACTCCTATCCTAAGAACATGCAATGCCGTGGGGTCACTCGATAACAAATGGTATAAGTTTGAGGAAAAAGTACGTAATAGAAGTGGTCTGTGTACGGGCAACACTGATGTCTGTGATCTATGCTCTGCATTTCTGTGATCTTCGTTCGGTTTTCAATTGGCATTTGCCCTCTGCGTGAAAGCAGGGGTTAAATTTGGATTGGAAGTCATTTGGACTAGTGTTGGACTTGACAATTATATTGGCACCAATAGTGTAGACAGTGAGAACCTCTCTCCCAAGATAGAAATGTCAAAGACTAGAGCTAACAGCTCTACCGTGAGAGGAGCAAAGTTTAACAGAGATGTGCGGGGCAAGATTTTTATGCAGAGGGCACTAGAACGTGCTGTGTGAGATGATGGAGGCAGATAATAGCAGCATTTTAGAGGTTTTTAGTTTAGCACTTGGATATGCAGAGAATGGAGGGGTGTTGATCATGTGTAAGTAGGTCAGGTTAGCTTATCTTGGCATCATGTTCAGCACTGACATTAAGAGACGAAGGGCCTGATCCTCTGGTCCTGTTCTGTGTTCTATCTACAGAATGGTGCAAATTAAACCTGCACAGTATTATGGGCTAAAATATTCAAAACATATTTTAAAGGGAACAGGGCAGTCTTTAGACCAGAACATTTGTGTTAGAAAATTAGGGCGCAGCAATAGAGTTGCTACCTCACAGCTCCAGAGACCCGGGTTCAAACCTGTCCACAGATGCTGTCTGTACAGAGTCTATACGTTCCCCCTGTGACCTGCTTGAGTTTTCCCCGGGTGCTCCGTTTCCCTCCCACATACTGGTTTGTAGGCTATTTGGTTTGGTAAAATTATAAATTGTCCCTTGTGTGTGTAGGATAATGTTAGTGTGCTGGGTTCGCTGGACGAGGGGCCTGTTTCCAAGCTGGATCCCGAAACTAAACTAAAATAAACTAAAATGTCTTGGCATTTGTGTTTCGCTGGACTGGAAGAAAGTTCAAAATTACATCAGGCAAATGTTCTGACTGCATATTTCTGTTGCTGAATATAAACTAAGATCACTTATGATACACTGAACAAGATCACAGGAAAGTATCTATTTATTGTTTTCAGACAGTTGGGCATGGAAATTATTCTACATGGCTGGGTGCTTTTTTGTGGCTATCCAAAACTTGGAAGACTGGGAGGTAGGAAAGCACTTGTCTATTTAGAGCTTGCCTCACTATGTCTCTTGTCAAGTGAATCTATTGTTATAAATCAATTTTATGCAACTTATGAAATTATACAATTAAAGCGATCGAGTATTTGGTCTTTATTTAGAAAATGTAGAAAAAAATCTTGTGACTACAGAGTTTAAAATGGTGGTAAACTCAAGTTAATTATTCAGTAAATTTCAAGATGCCTCTCGCACTTGACTCTACCCTCTTGGTGGTGGATCTCATTAGCAATTGCTCTCTCAAAAGCCACAACATAGAACATAGAACAGCACAGCACAGGAACAGGCCCTTCAGCCCACAATGTCCATGCCGAACATGATGCCAAGTTAAACTAATCTTGCCTGCATGCACTCCCTGACTATACATGTGCCTATACAAAGCCTTTTAAATACCACTATCATATCTGCTTCTACCACCACCCCTGGCAACGATTTCCAGGCACACACTACTTTCTGTGTAAATAAAAAACCTGTCCCTCACATCTCCTTAACACTTTATATTGGTGGGTTCAATTCAAAGGTATTTTATTGTCACATGTACCAATTAAGGTACAGTGATATGCAAATTACCATACAGCCATACGGAAAAAAAAGCACCAAGACACACAAATACATAAAAATCAACATAAACATCCACCACAGCGGATTCCCCACATTCCCCACTGTGATGGAAGGCAAAACAATCCAATCTTCTTCCTCTTTATTGAAACTGAATTTAGTGATTGCAAAATGTAAATAGATATTTGACCAACAGCCCTCTGTCTGGTTGAAGCAGCCAAGCTTCGTCTTGTGGCTTCTTTCCTTTCAATTTCTATGAATCTACTTCCCTGTGCAATGACTTGACAACTCATCTCAAGTCCATCTTGGAAACCTCTTCTTTCAATCTGAAGAAGTGTTCGGACCCGAAACGTCACCTATTCCTTATCAGATGCTGCCAGACCCGCTGAGTAACTCCAGCATTTTGTATCTATCAAGTTTAAATCAGTTTATTTTTTAAGGTCAATATTTAGCAATTGCATTAATTTAGTTTAGTTTAGAGAACAGCTTGCAAACGGAACCTTCTGCCCACCAAGTCCACGCAGGCCAGCGATCCCTGTACACTCGTACTATCCTACACACTAGGGTCAATTTACAATCTTTACTGAAGCCAATTAACCTACAAACCTGTAGCTCTTTGGAATGTGGGAGTAAACCGGACCATCCGGGGAAAACCCATGTGGTCATGGGGAGAACGTGCAAACTCCGTATCGACAGCACCCTTAGTCAGGATCAATCACAGGTCGTAGGCCCCGTAAGGCAGCAACCTTATTGCTGTGCCATGTTAATGTTGAAATGTTATCTGCATATTGGCAAACCAATGGTACATAAACCAGTCTGAGTTATACAGAGCACCAACTTTTGTATTCGCCAAATGAAATCTTTGCAGGTTGTTGAACTCTATAATTAACTAGACCAAGTGCAGACCCGTTGGGTCTGTTCCCCCAACGTACGGTTGTGTGTGGGGGGGGGGGGGGGGAGGCGTCACGCAGCATCACACACACTAACTACCCCCCCCCCCCACCCCCCGCACTCGCGCTAATTATCCCCTTGATATTATATTAATATTATTAATTTGCTCCTTTTACCCCATAACCACCCTATCTACTGACGCATAGCCCCCAACTTGCAGTCACATCTAGAGAGGGGCGGGCGGGGGTAGAGAGTGAGGGCAGAGAGAGAAGGGGCAGAGACAGAGAGAGGGGCAAGAGGGATAGGGGGGTGGAGAGGAGGATAAGAGGGAGGGTGGGTGAGGGGGAAAGGTGGGGGAGGAGAGAGTGAGGGGGGTGGTTTAGGGGGGGGGGGGAGGGGTGGAGGGGGGGGGGGGGGAGGGGGGAGGAAGAGAGGGGGGAGAGAGGGGAGGGCTGAGATGGAGGAAGGGGGGAGAGAGGGGAGATTTTAGGAAAGAGGAGGGGGAGACAGGAGGGAGTAGGGGAGTAATAGTGGAGGGGGGGAGGGGGGGAGGAATGGGGGGGGAGGGGGAGGAGAGGGTGGGAGGAGAGGGGGGAGTAAAAAGAGGGGGGAGGGGGGGGGAGGGGGGAGGGGGGGAGGGGGGGTGGGGGGGGGGGGGGGGGGGGGGGGGGGGGGGGGGGGGGGGGGGGGGGGGGGGGGGGGGGGGGGGGGGGGGGGGGGGGGGGGGGGGAGGGGGAGGGAGACTGGGGGGGAGGGTGGGGAAGGGGAAGAGAGGGCAGAGAGGGGGGGATAGAGGAGATAGGGGGGAGAGGGGGAGAGAGGGGAGGAGAGGAGAGGAAGGGGGGAGAAGGAGGGGGGGGGGAGAGGGGGGGGGAGTAGAGGAGAGGGGGGAGGAGGGGGGGAGGGGGAGGGGGGAGGAGAGGGAATATTGTATAAATGGGGGAGGTGGGAGGGAGGGGGGGAGTAGGGAGAGGGGAGGGGGGGAGAGACCATAGGGGGGGGAGAGAGAAAGGGGAGTTTTAGAACCACAAGGACAAAAGGTGGGGAACTAAAAAGACAAGCATAGTGGGAGAGACAGGGGAATAGAAAAAGTTTCAGGTACCAAAAGAGACATTTTTGCAGACAACAGTTATTTTCTTTGTAGTGTAGTGTACCAGACGGATTAGGCTGACAATTCTAGCAAGGTTTAGAACCAATAAGAGACACTTACCGTGCCGGAGTAAACAGTGATGGAAGTGTGAAAAGGATAGAGGAAAAAAATTATTCACAGCCTAGACCCTCAGAGAATTTTGTAAAACCTTTAACATCTCCAGTCATTTTTAGAACTGATTTGAGGAACACCAATTCTTGGTTTTACAGCTGCGGCCCCCTTGCCCTCAGGGGGGGCAGCTTAAGATCAGGAATTTTAGGGGGATTAGTCATAGTTTTGAGAATGGGGACATTAATATTTATAAAGGATTAACCATCTCTCGTTCATTAGTATTTTTTTTAATCAGTGTATTAATTATTAAATTAAGTATTATTTAATATATTTTAATAGATTTAGTTTATTTTGTAAAATTCTCATCTCTCTGTCAAGGACAGTGAGTTTTTATATTTTTTTAGAGAGATAGAGGGGAGGTTACACATAGGGGGGCTCTGATATAGAACAGTATGAGGCCAGATTACAAATGGACGGGGGTGGTAAGTAGGTGGCGGCCTTCTGAGCTGTAGAGGTGGGAAAGAGAATAAGGGAGAGGATGGTAAAAGGTGGGAGGAAATCACAGAACGGAGGAGAGGAGAATGAAAAAGAAGGATGTTTCCGGACCGTAAAATGCCATTCGGAAATCAAACTGGAAGCCAAAAACAAGGACAGAATTAGTAATCATAGATAGACTGGTAAGAATATAGGACACGTTGTTTTATGCAGGGGACAAATTTGGAACAGATGTTGAAATGCCATATGAGCAAGGTGGCCAAAAATGACGGCCTGTAGGTGGCGGAGTTCTCTCGGAAATCACAGCACAGATGGCCAAAACTGGTCAAGGACAGACTTTTAGTAATATAGATAGATAAGAATGTGACACGTTGTTTTATGCAGACACTTGGAACAGCAGATGTTGAAATCTTGCATAGGACACAAAGTCCTGGAGTAACTCAACGGGACAGGCATCATCTCTGGAGAACAGGGGGAGTACAGTAACTGTACAGTATAGTTACTGCTTTTTTGCGCCAGAGACCTGGGTTTGATCCTGAGTATGGGTGCTGTCTGTATGGAGTTTGTACGTTCTCCCTGCGACCATGTGGGTTCTCGCCAAATGCTCCAGTCTCCTCCCACATTTCAAAAATGTATATGTTTATAGGTAGATTGGATTTGGTAAAATTGTAAAGGATGGTATAAATGTACAGGGTGATTGATGTCGGCAAGGAGTTGGTGGGCCGAATGGCCTGTTTTTGTCCTGTACCTGTAAAGTAACATGGATATGCGACAATTCGGGTTGGGACCCTTCTTCAGAGTTACCATTTATGTTTTTCTATTAATTTAATATAATTATCTTTTCCACTTTGCAGGAAGTTGTGTTTGACAAGATTAAAGGGACTGCAATTCTTAAAAATTTCAACCTTTATACAAGGATATTGACCATGTGGACTAACTGTCATGAGCAAGGTGAGTAGCAAATTGGTAGCTGCTATTTCAAGTAACTTTTTGGCCTCAGTGAAAAATGTTTTGAACATAATGACAGAAATGTTAAATGTTCCAGGATTAATCCGAATAACTGTTCCACTTAATTGTTTTTTAGTTCATGCCAGACATTTATGTATTAATATTTTCAAATTATTGAAGATAGAATAAAGATTTAAACAGAGATTGGATTTTTTGGTAAATACTAACATCTGATTGTGAACTTCCACAACATTGAATGTAGCTTCTTAGACTCATACTGCACGGAAACAGACCCATCAACCCATCTCATCCATACCAACCAAGATGCCCCATCCTATTTGCCTGCACTTGGCCCATATCCCTAGTCACATAGTGTGGAAACAGGCCCTTCAGCCCAACATGCCCACTCCGACCAACATGCCCCAGATACACTGTTCCCTCCTGCTTGCATTTGGCCCATATCCTTTTAAACCTATCCTATCCATGCACTGTTCAAATGTTTTTTTTTAATATTGTGATAGTACTTGCCTCAACTACCTCCTCTGGCACCTTGTTCCATATAGTTTCAGTTTCCTGTTTTAGTTTTACTTTGAGATACAATGTGGAAACGGGCCCTTCAGCCCATCGAGTCCACAGCGTCCAACGATCACCCATACACTGGTTCTATCTCACACACAAGGGACAATTTACAGAAGCCAATTAAACTACAACCCTGCATGTCTTTGGAATGTGGGAGGAAACCAGAGCACCTAGAGAAAACCCACATGGTCACAGGGAGAGCATACACACTCCATATAGACAGCACTGATAGTCAGGATCAAACCTGTGTTTCTGGCGCCGTAAGGCAGTGACTTTCCCTCTGTGCCATAGTGCCTTTGTGTAAAAAGTCCAGTCCCCCCCATTAAATCTTTCCCCATTCACCTTAAACATGTCTTCTGATGCCCCTACTTTTGTAAAACGGTGTATTTACCCTATCTATTCCTCTCATGATCTTATACACCTCTAGAAGATCACCCCTCATTTTCCTGCGCTCCAAGAAATAGAGTCCCAGCCTGCTCAACCTCTCCCCATAGCTCAGGCCCTCGAGTCCTGGCAACATCTTCGATTTAGGTTAAAATTAGTTACCATGTGTGGCTGCATTGTTGATTATAGGTGTGAGATCTGAACAAACATGCTGGATAGCGAATGCAGCTCTGCAAAATATTGTTGAATAAAAGCCATCATTTTTAGGCATAAATTGGAAGCAGATGAGTATTATTTTCATTTTTACCGTCAAATCATAATTTAGTGGAATGAATTGCTGACAGAGTAGAATTAATGGGTGGCACAGTGGCACAGCGGTAGAGTTGCTGCCTAACAGCACCAGAGACCCGGGTTTAATCCTGACTACGGGTATGGAGTTTGTATGTTCTCCCCGCGACCACATGGGTTTTCGACAGGTGCTCCAGTTTTCTCCACACTCCAAAGATGATCAACAGGGTGACCAAAATCCTTCTAAATCCTTCCCATGCATGTACCAGTCCAAGTGTCCTTTTAATGTTGTAGTATCTACCTCAAATTCCTCCTCTGGCAGCTCGTTCCATATACTCACCACCATCTGTGTGGAAAAAGTTTCCCCTCGGGCCCCTCTTTAATTCTTTCCCCTCTCACCTTAAACCTATGTTTCATTCTTGATTCAATTATCTTGGGTAAAACGTCTCTGAGTATTCACCCTATCAATTCCCCTCATGATCTGGTACACCTCTGAGGCAGACTTCACGTTAATGCAACACCTTGAGCCACTTGCACCACCATAGTCAAGTAATATTGATTGGATTCATGTTGTGGTGTGAGTTCTTTGCTCGTCCTGTTTCAGTGACTCACGGAGTTTGTTTATAGTCGTGGCACAGCTTCAGCACATTCGTGACGTGTCTGTGGAGGAGGAGAGGATCCGCTATTTGGGCAAAGGTTATGTGGTGGTACTGAAGTTTGCAACGGGATTTTCACACCCACTTACCCAAAGCGCAGTGCTAGGTAATCAAAGGTAATATTTTTTTTAATCTTTCTTTGGACTTTCTAGATTGTGAAATATATTAATCCAAGTTATGCTAAAGTGTGTTGGAGTGAAAAAGTGTGGTTTATTTATGAATGTAGAAAAAAGGAATCACAAATGCTGGTGTATAAAAAAAAAGAGACAAAGTGCTGGAGTAACCCAGCAGGTCAGGCAGCATCTCTCAACAACATGGATAGGTGATGTTTCAGGTCAAGACTCTACTTCAGTCTGAAGAAGGGTCCTGACCCGAAACTTTATCGATCCAAAGATAGACACAAAAAGCTGGAGTAACTCGGCGGGACAAGCAGCATCTCTGGAGAGAGGAATGGGTGATGTTTTCTATGTTATATGTTATCCATGTTCTCTAAAGATGCTGCCTGAACTGATTTGTTTGAAGAAGGATCCTAACCGGAAACGTCACCAATCCTGGTTCTCCAGAGATAATGCCTGACCTGTTGAGTTACTCCTGCACTTTGTGTCTTTTTTTTAGTTTATTTCAGTATTATCTCTCTGATCCATGTTAAAATAATCAACTTTAGAAGTTTGTGCTATTTAAATTATGTTTTCACATTTCTTTTACCACCTTAAGAATTCCTTATTTCTCCAAAAGAATTCTTATGGTTGGCAACCAAGCAATAAATTAAACAATATTAAAAAAAAATATTTCCAGCATTACATGCAGGAACAAGCTCTTTGGCCCACTACTGTATGTCTGTACTGACCATGATAACAATCTAAATTGACCCTACTTGCCTGCTAATGGTCCATATCCCTCTTCCTTGTGCCTTGTCCATGTAAATACAGTATTGTATCTGGACTAGTCTTTTTCCTTATCCACAAACTCTTAAAGCTTAAACACAATATTCAGCAGAGCAGTGATAACGATTCAAGCACACAGTTCAAAGAGAAGTTGAAATAAAAATATTTTCTAATCCATTCAAGAATATTTAGCTGAGCTCTTTGAATCAACATAAATTGTTTTTCTTAAGGTTTACAGAGTTTGCTAACCAATAACTATGACTTATAAGTTCAAAAGTCATCAGAACAGAAATGGGTCATTCGGTCCATCAAGTCTACTCTGCCATTCAATCATAGCTGATTTTTCCCTCTCGACCCCATTCTCCTGCTTTCTCCCTGTATCTCCTGACACCTGAACTAATCAAGAACCTGTCAACAATCTCTGCTTCAAGAAGACTTGGCCTCCACAGCAATCTGTGGCAATGAATTCCACCAATTCACCACTCTCTGGCTAAAAAATTCCTCCTCATCTCCTTTCTAAAGTTATGTTTTGGCGAGTCGAGTCGATTGAGTATGGTAAGATTCTTTATTTTTGAACAACAATAAAGCGATTTACTCAAACGCGTTTAGAACAGCCAAAAATAGGAAGCTCCTTCTAACAGGGTGGAGCTTGAATGAATGCTATACAAATGCCCACAAAAACACCAGCCAAGAGCGAGGGTTTGTGATTCCCCAGGCCACCACTAGGTGCCGCTACAGCAGGAGGCTGGACAATGCGACTGGACCGAGTGGACAATACAAGTGGGACAGAGCCAGGTAACGGTGCAGGGGAAACAGGCACAACAGGTGACACCGCAACGGCCAGCAGACGGCCCCTACGCCGGGGTTGAGCCACCACCACCGGGCTATCGACCTGGCTTTGATCTTGACCTCAGTTGCTGTCTGTGTGGAGTTTGGATGTTCTCCGTGACCATGTGGGTTTCCTCCAAGTGGCTGGTTTTCTCCCGCATTCTAAGTGCGTGTGGGTTTGTAGATTAATTGTAAAATTGCCCGTGGTGTTGGGAGTAGACGAGAAGGTGAGATATAGAACTAGTGCAAAAGGGTTAGCATGGACTCAGTGGGCTGAAGGGACTGTTTCAATGCTGTATCTTTCATTGCAATTTAAAATAGTTTCGCTGTCATTAAATATATTTAGATGTTGGGATTTATTTTGTGATCAACACTTTTATTTAATCCCTTACCAGATACCTCCACTTTTCCCTGACACGATTAACTCTTCTGAAGAGTTTCCTTAAGGTCATCAATTCCCTGAAAGCTAGTATTTGACCAACATGTTCATTGCCTTGGGGCAGGGCATGATGTGCGGGTGGCACAGTGGCACAGCAGTAGAGACCCGGGTTCGATCTTGAATACGGCTGCTGTCTGTATGTAGTTTGTACGTTTTCCCTATGACCGCATGGGTTTTCTCCCCAGTGCTCCGGGTCCCTCCCACATTCTGAAGACGTACAGGTGCAGGTTTGCAGGTTAATTGTTTTCTGTAAATTGTCCAGTGTGTTGGATAGAACTAGTGTCTGGCTGATCGTTGTTCAGCACGGACTTGGTGGCTCGAAGGGCCTGTTTCCACACTGTATCTCTAAAACCTCCAATCCAGACAACATCCTAGTGATCAGCCTCAAGAAGGATCCCGACCCGAAACTTCGCCTATCAACGTTACTCCAGCACTTTATGTCTTCTTTTGTAAACTTGCATCTGCAGTTCCTTGTTTCAACACCCTCGTGAACCACTTCTGCAGCCTCTCCAACGCCTACACATTCTTTCTATAGTATGACGACCAGATCTGCTTCAAATGTGGCTACAAAGTTTTAGTAAACAATATTTAAAAGACATTTGGACAGGTACATGGATAGGAAAGATTTTGAGGGAAATGGACCAAATGTGGGCAGGTGGGACTAGTGTAGATGGGGCAAGTTGGTGTGGGCAGGTGGGACTAGTGTAGATGGGGCAAGTTGGTCGGCATGCACGAGTTGGGCTGAAGGGCCGCCTTCTGCACTGTATCTTTAAAGGCAAGGGTTAATCACAATGTTATGGCTTTCGGGAAGTTGTAGAAAATTAGTTAGTTGGCTTGAGTTGCTGTCCTAAATGTACTGTTCAACATAATCTTTGTGGTTCTAATTTGTCATCTTCCTCCTCTTTTCAGTGATGTCAGTGCCATAGCAGAACTTATCGTGAACTTTCTAAACCTTAACAAACCTGCGCTTGATGAGAAACCAGAATTATCTCCAGACAGCAGTGATGAGACCGGCAGTGACAATGAGAAGAACTGAAGATTAATGGCAGAAAGCAGTTCAGACATTAAGAACATAACCAATTGAAAACCAAAGGCTTTTAACATCTGACAGAGTTGTGGAACATTTAAAGAAGTAATCTATTAACATACCAGTTGTGAGAATACATAGCAATCAATATGGCAGTCTAACTATTCATGAGCTGCTATGGGACAAACATTTTCCCTGGTGAAATAAACTCTAATCTTCACATTCCTTTGATGCTAATATGTACTTAGTTGAGCAGTTTTGTTGCTTTAATTAAGTGTACTATAAAAGTGCAAACTGTAAGATATAATAGATTTTTGGGGAAAACTGGAATGGAGAAACTAGTTTGGTATTTGATTTTGACCTTTATTTTTTCAAAATAACAGTGGTGCAGCCAGGTAGTGCTCCTGCTTCAGATGACCAGTGACCCAAGTTCAATCCTGTCCTTCACTGTTGTCTATGTGGAGATTGCATGTTCTCCCTGTGACAAATTTGGCTTCCCATGGCAGCTCCAGTTTCCTCCCTCGGTCCCAAAAGAACTGTTAATTGGTACATTAATTAGTTGCTGTAAATCACCCTCAGGTGGGTGGGAGGAGGATCAGGGTGGAGTTGATCTGCGGAAGAATGGGATTGCTGTGACAGCCATCCTAGTCTGAATGGGCCAAATGGCGATATAATATGGAAATATTTAGCATACACAGTACCAGATATCCGGGTTTGATCCTGACTACAGATGTTATTGGTGTGGAGTTTTGTACGTTCTCCCTGTGACCTTGTGTGTTTTCTCTGGGTGCTCTAGTTTCCTCCCACATTCCAGACGTGCAAGTTTGTAGGTTAGTTGGCATCTGTAAATTGCCTTGATGTGTAGGATGTGAAACTGGGATAACAAATATACAGGTGATTGATGGACTTGGTGGGCCTGCTTCCACACTGTATTTCTAAACTAAACTAAACATTTCATTTCAAGCTTCTTTCCAGGGTTTCCTGCTCAAAATAATTCATATAATTGTGTTGCATTCTTTGGCTATTTAAACGGTGGCATAGTGGTACAGTTGCTGCCGTCAGAGAACCGGGTTCGATCCTGACTATGGGTGCTGTCTGTACGGAGTTTGTACGTTCTCTCCATGACTGCGTTGGTTTCCCCCAGGATCCCTTGTTTCCTCCCATACTCCAAAGACACAAGGGCTCATAGGTTAATTGGCTTTGGTGGAGATAGTAAATTGTCCCTAATGTGTAGGATAGTACTAGTGTACGGGGATCACTGATCGGCGTAGGCATGGTTGGCCAAAGGGACTATTTCCATGCTGTATCTATAAACTAAACTAAACTTAAACAAAGCCAAAAACACGGATGAGAAATTAGCATAGTTTAAATGCTGAGTATTTGATATTTTGATACTATTGTGAATTGCTTAATAGGTTTTATGCGGGAGTTGCCTCGTTTTGGAAACCCTTATATATATTATGGAGCTCCAATCAGCTCCAATCAGAACTACCATTTAGTACAAAAAACTTTGGTCAAGCATTATCTGTGGAGTTAACATTACAGCTTAATAACTATTTTATATTTCTAGCATCTGCAGCAATTTCCTGTATAATTTTGAATTGTTTGCATTTTCAATCCTTTAAATAAAACACATTGTGAAAGGATAAAAGTTTACAAATATTTTTTAATATTAAACATTTACAATATTGAAGACATGCTCCAGGTAAGGGGTGTGTAAGCTATGATAGTACAACTCTCATATCTTTAAAGAATACAATCTCTTGAAGAATGGAGCTTTTGTTTAAGAGATGCACATCAGGAGTGTGATCCGAACATTGCATTCTGCTTTATGGATATTGCTTGCATGTTCACTCAACAACATTAAGCTCCTGCTACCACAACCTGTTGTCCCACTTCACCCAAGTCGAGTGGACCATGATATACTGCTTCCCTAAGCAAAACAAAAAGTGCTGGAGGAACTCAGCGGGTCAGGCTCCAACCATGGAGGGAATGGACAGACAACATTTTGGGCCGGGTTCCTTCTTCAGTCTCTAAACGTCAACCGGTAAATTTCCACCCGAGATGCTGTCTGGCCCGGTGAGTTCCTCC
Source organism: Leucoraja erinaceus (assembly GCF_028641065.1). NCBI lineage: Eukaryota > Metazoa > Chordata > Chondrichthyes > Rajiformes > Rajidae > Leucoraja > Leucoraja erinaceus. The sequence continues at coordinate 123,442 of NC_073399.1, read as the reverse complement.
AACATTTTGTGTTTTTGCTCAAGATTCCAGCATCTGCAATTCCTTGTGTCTCTTATTTCCCTTATCTTTCTTCCTCCCACCCTCTCTATTCACCCCTCCTTTTCTCACACTTCACTGAACCTATTAAATACTACATTCGATCTTGACAGTTTGCAATGTAATTGATGACTAAGTGAAACCAAAGCTTAATTAAATAACATTTGGTTGTGTGTATATTAATGCTTCATTAAAGCACATTATATGTACTTTAATAAGCTTAATCTGTATGGACCTTTTCAAACATTAATCATCTTTATAGTGAGGTGTGCGGCTCAAACATATTGTTAAAATTTGATGGAAAATACATTAAGATCACCATTTAAATCAGATTCTATCTGATGGGAACAATTTCTAGTTTAATTGGATGAATCCGTTTCAAAGATGGAAGAGTCATTTTTTTTTCAAACTGAAATATTAATTAAACATAAAAACACCCATGGCCACAGACACATTAGGAAAATTATATATATAATTATATACAAATATAAATAAATTATATGTATATATAATATATATATAATTTTCCTAGTGTGTGCACATACTGTATAATATATACCAAAATGAAAATCAAGTATGAAATATAAACCAAAATAATGAAAGCACAACATGTATATTTGGTGTCTCCACACCATCTCTGCAATGCTACTATCCATGTTTATGGCATAATCCATAAGGTATTGATATTACTTGAAAACAAATCCCAAACTGATGCTTTATACAGTGAATAGCTGGAGCCAGTCAAAGTGAAATCTGAAGAGGTAGGAATTTAGTTTGGAGACATCACTGGTAGATATCTAAATGGTGGCCGATTGGGAAAGGGGGAGATGCAGCGAGACCTGGGTGTCATGGTACACCAGTCATTGAAGGTAGGCATGCAGGTGCCGCAGGCAGTAAAGAAAGCGAATGGTATGTTAGCTTTCATTGCAAAAGGATTTGAGTATAGGAGCAGGGAGGTTCTACTGCAGTTGTACAGGGTCTTGGTGAGACCACACCTGGAGTATTGCGTACAGTTTTGGTCTCCAAATCTGAGGAAGGACATTATTGCCATAGAGGGAGTGCAGAGACGGTTCACCAGACTGATTCCTGGGATGTCAGGACTGTCTTATGAAGAAAGACTGGATAGACTTGGTTTATACTCTCTGGAATTTAGGAGATTGAGAGGGGACCTTATAGAAACTTACAAAATTCTTAAGGAGTTGGACAGGCTAGATGCAGGAAGATTGTTCCCGATGTTAGGGAAGTCCAGGACAAGGGGTCACAGCTTAAGGATAAGGGGGAAATCCTTTAAAACCGAGATGAGAAGAACTTTTTTCACACAGAGAGTGGTGAATCTCTGGAACTCTCTGCCACAGAGGGTAGTTGAGGCCAGTTCATTGGCTATATTTAAGAGGGAGTGAGATGTGGCCCTTGTGGCTAAGGGGATCAGGGGGTATGGAGAGAAGGCAGGTACGGGATACTGAGTTGGATGATCAGCCATGATCATATTGAATGGCGGTGCAGGCTCGAAGGGCCGAATGGCCTACTCCTGCACCTCATTTCTATGTTTCTATGTTTCTATAAGAGCCTCAATTACTTTATGGATAATGTCCGGGATATAGGAGCTAACCAAAGTCAGAAACTAAATAAGAGAAATACCCATCGTGAAGTCTGATCTCAAGACCATCCGTACAAGAGGAAAACGGGATCTTTATATGAAGAACAGATGGAAAATCAGGATGTACAACATACTTGCCTTCATCCGTCAGGACATTGAGTCGAAGAGTCAGGAAATCATGGCACAGTTGCATAAAACTTTGGTTCGACTACATTTGGGTTATTGTGTGCAGTTCTGATCACATTACAGGATGTGGAAGCTTTGTAGAAGGTACAGAGAGGTTTACTGGGATGTTGCCTGGACTTATTACACAGATGTGAAAATACATGCTTCCAGATTCAGGGACAGTTTCTTCCCAGCTGTTATCAGGCAAATGAACCATGCTATCACCAACTAGGGAGCTACTAGTCCTGAGCTACCATTTACTTCATTGGAGACTCAGACTATCTTGAATCGGACTTTTATTGACTTTACTGTACACTGAACGCTCTTCCCTTTAACCTGTATCTGTACACAGTGGGTGGCTTGATTGTAATCATGTGTAGTCTTCCCGCTGACTGGATAGCATGGAACAAAAAAGCTTTTCACTGTACCTAGGTACATGCGGCAATAAACTAAGATAGACCAGCATCTACAGTTCCTTCCGACACATGCCTGACAATTAACTGAATTACATAAAGGTGGAGGTTGGATAAATGTGACTGTTTTCTGGAGCATTAGTGACTCTGGGGTGACATGAAAGAAGTATATACATTTATGAAAGGCACATTAGATAGAATAGTCTTTTACCCAGGATGGAATTATCAAATATCACAGGGCAGGGTTTTAAGGTGAGAGAGAAAAGTTTATGAAAGATTTATGAGGCAAAGTTTTTTTTTTACAGAATGGTAGTAGGAGCCTAGAACATGATACTGGGAAGATGGTGGGAGCAGATAAGATAGCAACAATATAACTAAGCAGATCCCCGATTAGCAAATTGTGCAGAAGTGGTCTACTGAGCCTGCATGCATGAGGCGCCATGGTTTGGTGCCATTTTCAAAGTGCAGTCTGTGCTCTAGTTGTTATGAGTGGTGCTTGTTCTAGGCAAGAACGGGCACCTGAGATGTTGGATGCTTCCAGCTGTCGCCTTGCACATGTGGGTCAAGCTGCAAACTGACGCCCCTCTCCTCGCCGATCCATCTTTGTGCCAAGGGGGCACCTCCCACAGCCAACCTCGAAGGTGTGGTAGGCCAGACCCTGGTTCCCTCTCCTCTCCTGTCACAGTGCTAATCAATATTCCAACTGCAGTGGGACAAGGATGGCTGAAATGGGTTGGGCCAGGAGAAAAGCGACAAGGTGAAGTTGTCCTCATTAGAGGTGGATAGAAGGAAAGGAGGGAGATGGATCCTGCAAATAAGATTTAACTTCTAACTTCTGAGTGTGATAACCTGGCATAAAAAACCGGAAGATATGAAGGCTTGGCAGTCGGCAGGTACCCACTCAAAGGCTCTGCGGGACTGGGACCGGGAACCCACCCATTTTAGCCATCCTTGTCCCACTGCAGTTGGAATATCGATTAGCACTGTGACTTGCCCGAAAGCTCGTTGGTCGGCGGACAGTGAAACAGGGAGGGAGCTGGAGATATCAGACATGAGGATCAAGGGCCGGTAGGAGGGTGATCCAGGGTAATGCCTCCAGCGCCTTCACGTACGGTTGCAGAGGTACTTCCAGGATACCAAGATGAGGAGAGGGATGTCGTTTCATGGGAACTGCTCCAGTACGATGAGTACGCTGGCCGACCGGACTTTGGAAATGGCGCTAAAACATGGCGGCACCTGCATGTGTAATGTATTTCACTCTGCATGTGCATGTGTAATAAAACTAATTTCACTGTGCAGTGAAATCAGGAGGCAGCTCAATTGTCAGCGAAGCATCACTCCCTGACGAGCTCAATGTGTTGTGCCTTCCCGAGCCCCGATTCACCGTGATGATATTTTAGTCAGTCACAGAGGCCGACGTCAGCTGATCCTTCAGGGGGGTGAACCATTGGAAAGCGCCTGGACCTGATGGTATACCCAGTCGTGTTCTAAAAACCTGTGCGGACCAACTGGCTGGAGTTTTTATGGACATTGTCAACCTCTCACTTTTGAAGTCTGAGGTGCCTACATGCTTTAAAAGGGCATCAATAATATCGGTGCCCAATAAGAGCAAGGTGACGTGCCTCAATGACTATCGACCAGTGGCACTAACGCCGGTAACGATGAAGTGCTTCGAGAGGTTGATTATGGCGCAAATTAACTCCTACCTCGACAAAAACTGGGACCCACTGCAGTTCGCTTACCGCCACAACAGATCACGGACTTGTAGGGCCAAGATGGCCTGTTTCCGTGCTGTAATTGTTATATGGTTATCAACGGTGGATGCGATCTCACTGGCTCTCCACTCTGCTCTGGACCACTTGGACAACAAAAAATCTTATGTCAGGCTGTTATTCATTGACTACAGCTCGGCATTTAATACAATCATCCCCTTCAAGCTGGTTACCAAACTCGCAGAACTGGGTCCCTGCGCATCCTTCTGCAATTGGATCCTCGACTTCCTCATCCACAGGCCACAGACTGTTCGAATTGGTGGAAATGTGTCATCCTCGATAACAATCAGCACGAGAGCGCCTCAAGGCTGTGTGCTCAGCCCTCTGCTTTACTCACTCTATACTCAGGACTGCGTAGCCGGACAGTGCGAACTCCATCATCAAGTTCGCTGACGACACCACTGTTGTGGGACGTATCACTGATGGTGACGAGTCAGAGTATAGAAGTGAGATTGACCGATTGACCAAATGGTGCCAGCACAATAACCTGGCCCTCAACACCAGCAAAACCAGGGAATTGATTGTGGACCTTGGAAGGGGTAGGATACGGACCCACAATCCCGTTTATATCAACATGGTGATGGTGGAAAGAGTCAAGAAGTTCAAATTCTTGGGCGTTCATATTTCCAAAGATCACTGATGCAACTATAAATAAAGCACATCAGCGCTTCTACTTCCTGAGAAGTTTATGGAGGAGTCGGTATGTCAAAGAGGACTCTCTCGAACTTCTACAGGTGCACAGTAGAGAGCATGCTGACCGGTTGCATCGTGGCTTGGTTCGGCAACTTGAGCGTCCAGGAACGGAAAAGAACGTGGAAAGTTGTGATCACTGCCCAGTCCAGCATCGGCTCTGACCTCCCCACCATCAAAGGGATCTATCAGTCGTTGCCTCAAAAAGGCTGCCAACATCATCAAGGACACACACCAACCTGGCTACACACTCATCTCTCACTACCATTGGGTCGAAAGTACAGGAGCCTGATATCTAGTACATTCAGGTTCAGGAACAGCTACTTCCCCACAGCCATCAGGCTATTAAACTCGCCAACAAACAGACTCTGAACTATAACAGCCAGTTGCACTTTATCTGTTTATTTATATGTGTATATACATGGTCTATGCTATTTAGACACACTGAACTGTTCTGTATTTTGTATGCTTACAATATTCTGTGGTGCTGCAGCAAGCAAGAATTTCATTGTCCTATCTGGGACACATGACAATAAACTCTCTTGACTTGACTTGACTATTGCATATGTGAGAAATAAAGCACCATTGAACCAATGCTTGCAAGAAGCAACCTTCAGATAATGCTAAAGTTCCCAAGTTTGACAAAGATTAATGTTCACTTCATGCCTCAGCAGTCATTGGACTGTGCACGTTGCATCTTCCTGCACTTAGTCTTTGCAATGAAGTTTGAATAAAGCTTACTCTTCAGCAGTTGCCAATTGCATGTCCGAATATGTGGAAATTCAGTGCAATACTGAGCCATGAAATTACAGGAATGATTTATGTGCAAGTAATGGAATTTCAATGTCAAGAAACACGATGAAAATGAAGGGTAACAGTTAGGTCCAATATTTCATTTAAACTATTTATTTAGTTATTCATTCACATCAGAAAATTTTAACATGTTTTAATAATCAATGTTAAATCTAAATTCAATATTTAATAAGTTTAACAAATGTTGATACATGCTTTATATGTTACTCATTAATAGTAATGGTCACAATAATTTTTAATTTGATTTTTTTTAAGCAGAGAGACTCCAAACTACTTCCTGTTACTATATTTCAGAGTCTTTAATCTTTGAGAAAATTAATTAAAATTTTCCACACTGCAAGTATTTTGGTTTTTGGTTAAGAATCTTTTGTAAATTTAACCGTGTTGGACTTCAGTTATGCTATTCAAAATAGAACAGATTAATGGATTAAATGTTAGAGGTGTGTTTCCATTGAGGCAATTAAACTTTCCACATTCAAAGTATGTGTTTCAGGGGTTACTGAATTGTTAAATGGTGGTCATTGTCTATAGCTGGTTTTATTAGATTTTACACATATCGGCTTCAGTGGTTGAGAGTACGATACCTCAGCAAACAATACGGGCAGTGACCACACCAGGATTGACAGTATGTATTCTTTTGGACACTTTGAATCTAGGTGATCTAACTATTCTCACTTCATGTTTTCGTTAATTATCAAATGACAGGATGAATCCTGGATTAGTATAAATGTAAACCAACTTGAATCCAATTTAAATAAATCAATATATTGATTTTTTTTGGAGGAAAGAACATTTTTTTTTAGTTTATGGTAGATGATGCTAACGTTTCATCCATATCTTTCACAAAGATTTGCAACCTTGTCAAAGCTGGGTTAACATGTTCTTCTAACCACTCTTCCACAGCATCAGGATAATAGATTCTTTCCATTGCCGTACGCAGTTTACTGACAGCTGCCTCCCACTGTGCATGGACACTAGAAGACATTTATTATACATTATTATTTAGAATAATGTTTCTGCTTTATTTGATAGCTGGTGAATTTCATATCAATAATTGCCTCTAAAGATTATATTTCAAAATTGTCGATGCATGTTAAATTATAAAACTAGATTAAAAAATCATACCCTCTTGCGTCTCCTTCAAAGTTCTGAATTATTCCAAGGTGAACAAACTTTCTCTTTCTGTGGTAGTTACTGAACCATCCTTTTATGTATCTAATCAAAGAAAGAATATTAGTAAATAATAGAAACTGGGCCAGATTGCCTTAAAATGCATAATACCTGAAACATCTGCCCTAATTTTAAGTAGCAACATTTATCAAAAGCATAGTTAATAATTTTCATATTTTTGTGTAAGAAATAGCAATAAACTTAATTTGCTAAAAAAAATCCAGATATTGCTAACTGCTTTTTGACTAATTTTGGTATCAATAAAAGCATTCATCATTCATTTTTTCGGATAATATCACTGCAATAATTGTATTATCCTGTTTCTATACAAAGTTTTAAAGAGATACTGTTAAGGGTCAAGAATGTTTTATTGTCATGTCCTAGATATAACAATGAAATTCTTACTTGCAGCAGCATTACAGAATATGTAAATAATATAAACCGTAGACAATATAATAAACGAGAAATAAATTGTAGAAATATTACAATGCGTTTTATAAACTTGATTAAAATCCATAAAGTGTTTTTAACATCAGTGTTAAAATAATGCCAAACAGTAAATAAAGTTATAAAAGTCAACTGTATTTATAACATACAAGGCCACTGTTTCATTATTGGTCAACACGTCATTATTTTGGCGACTACTCTCTTCAACCTCGACAGGTGGAGAGCATATTGACTGGTTGCATCACGGCCGGGTTCGGTAACTTGAATGCCCAGAAATGTACGAGATTCAGGGCTCTCACTTAACTTTTTTTCCACTGTTGCCAGCCATGCAACCCAGGCAGCTTTTTAGGTTGCCAAATGACAGTTTAGATGGTCATCTAAGACGGCTTGCATGACACGTACGACAATGTGCTCGGACGAAGTGCGTAGTTACCAGTCGGAATTATGCTCAATGAAGCATTCACGTATTATTTCTGCTTCAAATAAAGTCACAAACTAAACATATTCACCAATCAAGACATGATATATACCACAATGGCATGCAGCAAAATTATAATACAGTATCTCAACTATTTTTACACGTTGCAATGAATGCAATTTTTATTATTTCTTTCCACTTCCAAATAAAAATGTGGTTGGATTATTCAGCGTATGATCAACTTCGGTGAGACCAAGCGCAGGCTTGGCAACCGCTTTGCCCAACACCTCCACTCCGTTCGCAATAACCAACCTGATCTCCCGGTGGCTCAGCACTTCAATTCCCCCTCCCATTCCGAATCCAACTTTTCTGTCCTGGGCCTCCTCCATGGCCAGAGTGAGGCCCACCATAAATTGGAGGAGCAGCACCTCGTATTTTGCTTGGGCAATTTACAACCCAGCAGTATGAACATTGACCTCCAATTTCAGATAGTCCCTGCTCTCTCCGTCCCTTCCCAGCTCTTTGTCAGCCCACTGTCTCAGCCTCTTCCTTTCTTCTTCCCGACCCCCCCCCCCCCCCCCCCCCCCCCCCCTCACATCAGTCTGAAAAAGGATCTCGACCAGATACGTCGTCTATTTCCTTTGCTCCATGAATGCTACCTCACCCGCTGAGTTTCTCCAGCATTTCTTTCTACCCATTCACACAAGTTCGGTTATCCCACTTACCTCACCCATTCCCTACACATTAGGGGCAATTTTACAGATACAAGTTAACCTCCAAAGCCAATGCTTCTTTGGGAGGACACCCACACGAATGCAGGGAGAATGTGCAAATTCAACACAGACAGTGCCCAAGGACAGGATTGAACACAGATCTCTGATGTGTGAGGCAGCAAGTCCACCAGCTGTGCCACTATATTTTGTTTTCCAACACACAAAAAATTATATGTTGATAACTTTGGTTAGTAAAAATAAGAAATTATCCATTTTCAGTTTTAAATCTCTAAGTGACGTTATGTCCCCCTTTACAGCTACTGTATGTTTTAATTCAGTTCAAGACTATAGGGCAGTACATGGGCCATAACGTTGCTAGCTAAAAGTGCCAGAGACCCGGAATTGATCCTGAATATGGGTGTTGTCTGTATGGAGTTTGCTCCTTTTCTCTTTGATCGCATGTGTGTTCTCCGGGTGCTCTTGTTTCCTTCCACATTCCAAAGGTGTGCAGGAACCTTTAGCAGACCCAACCCAAAATATAATATTTTTCTTTTGTCCAGAGATTCTGTCTGACCTGTTGAGTTACTCCAGCTTTTTGTGTCTATTTTCAGTTTAAACTAGCATCTGCAGTTCCTTCCTACACACACACATACTATACGATAGAACTTTATTAATCCCAGGAGGGAAATTGTGTGTGTATATGTGTGGGAATATATATTATACACACACACACACACATATATATTTATATAGTTATATATTCATATATAAATATACACTGTTTTGTTTACACGTTTATAACATTGTTTACAGTGTACTATGTTTACATATTCTGTTGCGCTGCTGCAAGGATTTAATTGTTCTAACTGGGACGTGAGAGAATAAAACACTGTCGACTTACGTCGCTAATGTGTGGGATAGAACTAGTGTACAGGTGATCGATGGTCTGCGTGGACTCGGTGGGATGAAGGGCCTGTTTCCATGCTGTATCTTTAAATTAAACTAAAAACACTAAAACCAGAGTTCCCTTGCACAATTAAAGCATGGAATAGTCTTCACCTTACCATAGTTACCCAACCAGATGCAACAAAATTTAAGGTATCTCTTTTTTCCCCCAAGAACCCTTTTCTGTTTAAGCCCAAGTCAAGAGTAAAGAGAATTTTAATGTCATGTGTCCAAGATAGGACAATGAAATTTTCGCTTGCTGCAGCACAACAGAATATGTAAACATAATACTGAACAGGAGATAAAAGTTCAGTGTGTCTATATACCACAGACCATATATATATATATATTCACAATAAATAAACAGATAAATGGCTATTATTGCTCAGGGTTTGTAGTTTGGTGGTGGACCCTTCACCACCTCTAGTTTAAATTCAATTTGGAATATTTTTGCAGTAACTCTTGATCCCTAAAGCAAGAGTTACTCCAGGGAGTGATTCTGTGTTGGTTTTCAGCGGTCGTGGCGAGGCCGGACAGCACCGGACAGCAATGGCTGCCAGATATCCCACAATGCAAAGTGAGGGAGAAAGTGCCCGACGCCGACCAGTTGCCATGGCAGTGCGCATGTGCAGGGCGGCAGATGATGCACTGGCCGTGGTTGTGCACATGTGCAAGGCGGCCGGCCATGCCGGCAGATGAAGTACTGAGAAGGTTCACCAGACTGATTCCTGGGACGGCAGGACTTTCATATGAGGAAAGACTGGACTTTCATATGGCAGGACTTTCATATGAGGAAAGACTGGATAGACTCGGCTTGTACACGTTGGAATTCAGAAGACTGAGGGGGGATCTTATAGAAACTTACCAAATTCTTAAGGGGTTGGACAGGCTAGATGCAGGAAGATTATTCCCGATGTTGGGGAAGTCCAGAACTAGGGGGTCACAGTTTAAGGATAAGAGGGAAGAATTTTAGGACCGAGATGAGGAAATCATTTTTTACACAGAGAGTGATGAATCTGTGGAATTCTCTGCCACAGAAGGTAGTTGAGGCCAGTTCATTGGCTATATTTAAGAGGGAGTTAGATGTGGCCCTTGTGGCTAAAGGGATCAGGGGGTATGGAGAGAAGGCAGGGATGGGATACTGAGTTGGATGATCAGCCATGATCATATCAAATGGCTGTGCAGGCTCGAAGGGCCGAATGGCCTACTCCTGCACCTATTTTCTATGTTTATATGTTTCTATGAGGAGCGGCTGGAGAGTGGAGACCCAGACGGCGGGCAGAGACGGAGAGTGACAGAGAGAGATAGAGAGGGGGGTGGGCCCGCTCAGACTTGAACGGCAGGTGTCCTGAATGCTTGCCAAGCCCGGCAAAATGGCACGGCTTTTAGGTTGCCTGGTGGGACTTTAGTTTGCCATTGGCACCTGGGCAACCGTTAATTTCGAGCCCTGAGATTACAAGAAGTGGTGGACACTGCCTGTTCCATCACGGGTACTGACCTCCCCACCATTGTTGGGATCTATGCGAGGGACTGCCTCAAAAAGGCAGCCTGCATTATCAAGGACAATACCATCCTGACTGTGCTCTTATTTACTCTCCCCATCGGGAAGGTATTGGAGACTGAAAACTGTCATCTCTAGATTCAGGTACAACTTCCCAACAACTATCAGACTCTTGAATACTACAAATAACTAAACTACAAACAAGAGGTTTGCATTCGGGACTAGGTTTTCTTTTGCTTATATTGCTTGTTTTACTTTATTGAACTTCCTTTTGTTTATTGTGTTCTCCAGAATTACTGTGTTTACAGGCCTGTTATGCTGCTGCAAGTCAGAATTTTATCGTTCTGATTTTGGTACATATGACAATTAAACTCTCTTAATTCTTAACTCTAGTAATCTAACCAAGTTAAAGCTTTCATCAGAGGAATATCATGGTTGTTGTTCGTGGTCCAATAACCTAATATGCCCTGTTTAAATTACCTAAAAAATATTTGTCTGGAGTGTCCTCGTGTCGCGTGTGGATGAACGGATGCAATAAAACACCATCTCACCAATGAAAAAAATAGCACCATTTTCTGAAATATGATTTCTCGACATTTAATATTCAGGGTCTAATTCAGATCTCCTTTTGTTTAGATCTATTAACCCAACCTTAAAACCTTAAAGAGAAAGATTTCCCCCCCCCCCCCCCCCCAAAAAAAAAAAAAACGATGCCTGTCTTTTCTGGGGGTCATTCGAAGTGGTTTTTATCTGCTGCCAGTTGCAATGCATTGGTGACGATTCTAGCCCATAGCTTTTGGATGATCACAGGGCCAAAATGCTGCACATGATCAAAAGCCACTCTCAAGGTGAACACGTTCCATCCTCTCTAAATAAGCCTCAGCCTGTAAACCTAGACCTTGAACTCAACAATGAAATCAAATTCAGCATTTAAATTTATTCTATTAACGTCTTAATCGTTAAAATATTTTAAAAAGAGTAAGTTCTTACATGTTTTCATTAAGAAGTTTATCAACAGACACCTGCAGATTAATGATAATCTCAGTTACTTGTGCAAGTATGTCGCTGCCTGGAAATTTGCCAGCATCCTCACTGCTGAAAAACAAGTGTCAGAATCTCCTTAGATTAAAGTTTCACCAGTCGAGTATTGCTTATTTTTTGAACTGCCAATTATAAGTACATTTATTGCAATTAATTAATTGCAATTTAATATTAATTCTATCCCATGAGATAGAGACATTCTAACACTTCCATGAAATCAATGATTCTGCCTTTTCTCTTATAGTTCGTCCATTACAGATACACCATCGATTTTCCAACACCCATGGTTCCAGATCCTTGCTGAATTATACATTAGCCAGACCAACAGAGGTCACGTAATAATAACATATTGTGTAAATATATAATATAAATCATACCTGAAACTCGTCAAGAACAAAAACTGCACATTCTTATAAAATATGAGAAAAACCTCAATTTTTCCGAGTTGTAATTGCCCAATCAATGCACGTTTGACATTGAGATCGGATGCAAATTGACCAATTCCGCGCTTTGTTTTATGGTTGCTAGGAAGTGACGACCCTGGGATCATGGCTGCCTCCTAATTGCATCAAAACAATAACAAGGTTTCGAAGGAATAAAGGTAATGCTCACCTTGCTGATCATTTTGTTTTTCAATTGATGTATCTTTATAAAGTTATGATGTAAACTGTTAAATAAGAATGATAAATAACAAATGTCGAGCTAGGGTTAAGATTAGGATTAGGATCAGAGTGGGTCAGTCGGTCGAGGCCGGACCTCCGGTAGGTGGTGAGAGCGGTCGGTTGGGCCAGGCCTCTGGGTGGGTGCTGCGAGTCGTCGGTCGGGCTGTTGGTAGGCGAGCGAACGGGCGGACTAACGGAGCCAGCGCTATTGGGGGTGCTGAAGGTGGCCCGGGCAGCGTGCTGGGCAGTGCTGCTCCCCACCATCATCACCACGATGATCCAGAAGGGCATGCTGGCCGAGGTGCTGCGGGGCCACAACCGGTCCCAAAGCGGCTCCAGCTCCATCCGTGTTCAACTCTGGAAGTGGGGCGAATTAGGGTTAGGGTTAGGCATTTTCCTGTCAGTAGAAGATGCCTTAGCCTTCCCCCAGCCTGGCATTGCCCCAGTCCCACCATGGCTGTGACCCCCACTCTGCACAATAGCAGTCAGTGGGGTTCAGTAAACGGCGGAACCCACAGGAACTGCCCTCACCCATTAATTAGGCTGTTTCAGGAGTCGGACCACTGCGGCAGTCTCATTCAAAAACCACACTCACAATAATATTCATTACTAGACTAAGTGGGACACGTTGGGTCCCATGTTCACACTGGAGTGCTGGTCCCCCAACGCAATGTTCCACCTCTCCGCCAATTCAATATGGGTGGCCAGTGGGGAGGGGGTTTCTGGAGCGCTAGTATGGGTGTTGTGGGTTGAAGGGACTGGTTTCCAGAGGGCTCGTATGGACATTGTGGGCCAAATGGGTTCTTGGTGTGGCAGTTTAGTCACTCAAGCCTGATGTGCAGGCAGCTCACTCACGGCAGGTGGGCTGGCAGTTGACTCATGGCTATTCCTTGAAATTCCATTTCAGCAGGATACAAGGCCACCAAATTCAAGTGCAGTTTCTTACCACTCCAAGCAGGGTGCAAGGCCACCAAATTCAAATGTAGCTTCAAGCAGCGTGAAACCACCATAAAATCACACAAAACACCACATGAACACTACACTCACAGTTCAGTAGGCATTCAGTGTGTTCAGTTGATTCACAGCTCAGGCAGAGTCGTGACCTCTCCCTCTCCAATCTTGCAGAGACTGAGCCACACCCACACTTCCGGATTTAATAATCCCCCCCTCCCACCGGAAGGGACGTGGCCTTCATGGCGTGATTGACAGGAGAAAGATTCTCAACATTTTTTATACACTAATAACACTTTTATTTTTCATTGATGGGAAGAATCCTCTGCACCTGATGAGCAGAGGATGACTGAGTAAGATGGCCAAAAATCACAGCCGTAAAAGGTAGCATTTTATCTAAAGTCAATATACTGTGCAAACAGGAAGTTGTCAAGTTTAGACTTTTAATCATTTCCCATTTCAAACCAACCATCACCAACCATTTGCTGTGCTTTATTTCAAACCAACCACCACCAACCATTTGCTGTGCTTTATTTCAAACCAACCACCACCAACCATTTGCTGTGCTTTTTCAAACCAACCACATTTTCATTTTCAAACCACATTAAGGGCACTCAAGGTCAGTAAAACCACACTCACAGTTAGTAGACATGTGCTCAGTGTTATTCACAGCTCAGACTGAGACACGTAACCCACTCGCTCCCCCATCTTGCAGAGACTGACTGAGGGACTCAACACTTTCGGGTTTTATAGTCCCTCCGGAAGGGGCGTGGCCTTCAGGAGAGAATCTCAACATTTTTTTAAACACTAATAACTCTTTTATTTTTAATCGATGGGAAAAATCCTCTTGTCCTGCGCAGCGGAGGGGGACTCTGAGTAAGATGGCCAAAAATCACAGCCGTAAGTGGCAGTGTATTTTCTAAAATCAATATACAGAACAACAGGAAGTGATCAAGATCAGACTTTTAGTAATATATTATTTTTTATATAATATTATACATAATTATCTTTGATTACAGCCATATTCATGTCATATATATATGTATATATAAACAAATTAAAATATACATATATATATCAATATACATATACACACACACACGTATATGTATATATGGTTTAAATAGACTGCAACACGGAAATAGGCTCCCCATGGTGTAATATGGGCACTGGAGACTAGATGGTGCTTACTTTTTTGATCTCATGTTCTAATTAGTTTAATTAATTAATGTCAATATTTGGCACTGACGAGTTATGACTTCCTTCTCAATTATATTTTATCTAAATTTGTGCTAAATTTCATGTAGTTCTGAGACATGGGTCGCAAAAGTTGATTTCTAGACACATTTTTGATGCTCGGCCCACTGCCTATTTTCAGCCTCTTTAATTCCTTGTTTGATTGATTTAAATTTGTGTCTGCTTGCTTACATTTTATTAATAGAAAAGTTCTATTAACATTTCAGTTCACAAAGATAAAGTCCTTTATCTCTTTAAAGATCTTTTTATTTCTTGGGAGAAAGACCCCACAATAAAATTATCCCATCACTTCTGTAGCATACCAACAAATAGACAAAGCTTTCTTCTTTTTATTACATATTTTTCAGATAATTAATGCCATATTCAAATGAACTGTTGCCGGGCCAAACTCACTTTTGTATTTGCTTTCTAAATAAGAATCAAATAAAGAGTTCATTTTTCAATGACATAATTTCCTTAAGGAACCTAATTTCTCCAAATTGAATTAGTGCCCTTGAAATAAAACATGACAAATACAATCCAGTGATCAGTTACCTTGGAAAATTAAGTTGCAATGATTTACATCCAAGAGACTTCTTCACCAATTCCTCTACATTTTCAGAGAACTCACCTATTTGTAACACACAATAGGTATTCAGATTAAGGAGAAATAATAATTTTTATTTCATAGGATATAAGAGCATTACTCAGGTAAAATCATTTAAAAACACGTCGTCCTAATTCCACTCACAAAGCAAGTTTAGGTTTCTTTTTGTTGTTTAGTTTAGTTTAGAGATACAGCATGGAAACAGGCCCTTTAGTCCGCGCCGACCAGCGATCCCCGCACATTAACACTATCCTACATCCACTAGGGACAATTTTTACATTTACCAAGCTAATTAACCTACAGACCTGCACATCTTTGTAATGTGGGACAAAACCAAAGATCTCGGAGAAAACCCATGAGGTCACGGGGAGAGCGTACAAACTCCGTACAGACAGCACCCATAATCGGGATCGAACGCGGGTCTCCGGCGCTGCATTCGCTACAAGGCAGCAACTTTACCGCTGCGCCACAGTGACTGCAATAGGTGGATCTGATTCTCAATGGAGTTCCTAATTTGAGGATTTCCCCCAGAATTTCTACAATAATGTTTGTTCGATGATGTTTAAAATGATACACACAAAAATGTGGTATTAATGCCATAGCCAATATATTCTCTTGAATGTCATAAATTAAAAATGATTCAGTTCATTATCAGAACATTGAAGCTGGCAGTCAGGTGCATCATTCTCCCTGCTTGTGATTTTCACTTTGATGGCATTTCTATTTTCAATGTGTTAATCCTGGCCAGATTGGAGGGGCTAGATTCCCTGGATTCAACATTCTTAATTTGATTTATGATGACATTTTAGGAAGGAACTACAAGATGACGCCTGCCTGCGGCGACTTTTGCGGAGCATCAGAACATAAAAGGTTCACCTACAATTTCTACCAACTTACCTGCATCAGGGAAACGGCACTAATCGGTGCCGTTTCAGACAAGCTGCTTGGGCAGCTGAAAGCGCTGTCAATTTCGCGATCTTCTGCAGCTGCAGGAGCCCCAGACTTTAAATTTTCCCACGCTGGCTGTGGAACTCCCGACCCGACTGAGGATCCCTGGTACGGTACCTGGAGACCCCGGGGTGACCTACAGAGCCGACGGGCTGGATCTCCCAGATACAACGGAGCTGGAGCTGCCGACTTTGGGGGAACCCCCGTCCGTAACGGAGCTGGAGCTGCCGTCTGTGAGGAAATTCCCGTTCCAGCGCATGTCTGCAGAAACAGCAGGTACAGTAAACTCAGTACCTGGAAACAAAGGGGAAGCCTCCATTGTGTCCGGAAACGTGGCCGACGGGCAGGACTTCAGGTCAGAATGAAGCGCAAGGGACTTCGGCCCCCTCTCCCTACTATCCTACTGGCCAATGTACAGTCCCTTGAAAACAAAGTGGAGGACTTAAGGGAAAGGCTGCTTTATCAAAGGGAGCTGAGGGAATGCTCTGTGTTCTGTTTCACAGAGACATGGCTCACCCCCAGCTCCCCAGACTCAGCGGTCCAGCCTGAAGGTTTCTCCATCCACCGTATGGACCGTACACTGGCATCTGGGAAAGGGAGAGGAGGGGGCGTCTGCCTCTGCGTGGTGCTCAGACGTGGCAGTCCTGTCCAACAGTTGCTCTCCACACCTCGAACATCTGGCGATGAAGTGCCGTCCCTTCTACCTTCCGAGGGAATTCACCTCCATCATCCTGACCGCGGTCCACATCCCACTCCAGGCAGACGTCCGTCTGGCACTGGAGGAGCTGCACGCAGTGGTCAACAAACACCAGACGTCTTACCCCGAGGCATTTAACACCATTGCTGGGGACTTCAAAAAGGCAAACCTCAAGAAATCACTCCCAAACTTCCACCAACATGTCTCCTGCTACACTAGAGGACCTAACACCCTCGACCACTGCTACCACCATCAAGAATGCCTATCGTTCTATCCCTCGCCCTCACTTCGGTAAATCCGACTAAATGTGTGGTGGGCTGAATCCCGACAAAAACCCTCCGAGAGTTTCCCAATCAGAAACCTTGGATGAACTTTGAGATCCGCACTCTTCTGAAGTCCAGACATTGGTAATTCACGCCCGATGATACAGTGGCCTACAAGAAGTCCAGATACGACATTGGTAAGGCCATCAAAAAGGCCAAAAGGGACTTCCGCTCCAAACTGGAGGATGAGACAGATGTTCGGTAGCTGTGGCGGGGCCTGAATGCAATCACCTCCTACAAGGCGAAAACAGGAGGCAGCTCGAATGTCGGCGAAACATCACTCCCTGACGAGCTCAATTTGTTTTGCGCATGCTTTGATAGGGAGAATAGACACATTTGATAGGGAGAATACTGATGTGCCTTCAATCTCAGTCACAGAGGCCAACGACAGGAAATCCTTCAGAGGGGTGAACCCTCGAAAAGCGCCTGGACCTGATGGTATACCCGGGCACTGTTCTAAAAACCTGTGCGGACCAACTGGCTGGATTTTATACGGACATTTTCAACCTCTCACTTCTGATCACAACAGATCAACGGTGGATGCGATCTCGCTGGCCCTCCATTCCGCTCTGGACCACTTGGACAACAAAAACTCATATGTCAGGCTGTTATTCATCGATTACAGCTCGGCATTTAACACAATCATCCCCTCCAAGCAGGTTACCAAACTCGCAGAACTGGGTCTCTGCGCAACCCTCTGCAATTGGATCCTCGACTTCCTCATTCACAGTCTGTTCGTATTGGTGGAAATGTGTCAACCTCGATAACAATCAGCACGGGAGCACCTCAAGGCTGCATGCTCAGCCCCCTGCTGTACTCACTCTATACTCATGACTGCGTAGCCGGTCACAGTGCGAACTCCATCATCAAGTTCGCTGACGGCAAAACTGTTGTGGGACGTATCACTGATGGGGATGAGTCTGAGTATAGAAGACTCAGAGCAACTGTCCATATGGTGCCAGCACAATAACCTGGCCCTCAACACCAGCAAAACCAAGGAACTGATTGTGGACTTTGGAAGGAGCAGGATGGGGACCCACAGCCGCGTTTATATCAACGGGTCGACGGTTGAAAGGGTCAAGAGCTTCAAATTCCTGTGTGTTCACATCTCTGAAGATCTTTCCTGGTCCAAGAACACTAATGCAATTATTAAGAAAGCTCAGCAGCGCTTCTACTTCCTGAGAACACTACGGAGAGTCGGTTTGTCAAGGAGGACTCTCTCTAACTTCTACAGGTGCACAGTAGAGAGCATGCTGACCGGTTGCATCGTGGCTTGGTTCGGCAACTTGAGCCCCCTGGAAAGGAGAAGACTACAAAAAGTAGTAAACACTGCCCAGTCCATCATCGGCTCTGACCTTCCTTCCATCGAAGGGATTTATCGCAGTTGCTGCCTCAAAAAGGTTGGCAGTATCATCAAAGACCCACACCATCCTGGCCACACTCATCTCCCTGTTACCTTCAGGTAGAAGGTACAGGAGCCTGAAGACTGTGACAACCAGGTTCAGGAATAGCTACTTCCCCACAGCCATCAGGCTATTAAACCTGGCTTGGACAAAATTTTGATTATTAATAACCAATTATCTGTCATTTGCACTTTATTATTTTATTTATTCATGTGTGTATATATTTATATTACAGTGTATGGACACATTGATCTGTTTTGTAGTAAATGTAGCGTGCCCTGCGTGACGATAACGGCTGCTGCCGCCCGGTTCTCCCCCCCCTTCCTCTTCTCACCTCCCTCCCTCTTTCCCCTCTCCTCTCTACCCTTCACAGGGGACTATCTCCTCTACGTGTCCTCGGTCCGAACGTCTGTAACACGGGCTGAAGCCACAATCGGCTGGTCATCCACTGCTTTTGGCAACTCAGCAAAGAGCCTATTGGATATAGGATCTTTGCTCGTCAGATCGCTCCGTGCCTCGCTCGGGTCCCCGCGACCTGCCGCCCCGCTGCACTCCTCTCTCTCTTTCCCTCCCTCTCTCCCCCCTCTCTCTCTCCCCCCTCCCTCTTTCTCCCCCCTTACTCTCCCCACCCCCTGCCCTCCCCCTCCC
Source organism: Leucoraja erinaceus (assembly GCF_028641065.1). Classification (NCBI taxonomy): domain Eukaryota; kingdom Metazoa; phylum Chordata; class Chondrichthyes; order Rajiformes; family Rajidae; genus Leucoraja; species Leucoraja erinaceus. The sequence continues at coordinate 104,246 of NC_073399.1, read as the reverse complement.
CCCCCCTCCCCTAAACCCCCTTCCCCCTCCCCTAAACCCCCTTCCCTCTCCCCCTTCCCCTCACTTCTCCCACCTCTCCTCTCCTCCCCACCCCCTCTCCCCCTCCCCTCCCCCCCTCTCTTTCCCCTCCTTCCCCCCCACTCCCACCCTCCCTCTCCTCCTCCCCTCCACACCCCCTCTCCCTCTGTCTTTCCCTTCTGTCTCTCCCCATTCTCTCTCTGCCCCCCCCCTCCTACTCTAGACACGCCTGCGAGTTGGGGTCTATGCGTCAGTGGATAGGGCGGCTATGGGGTAAAAGGAGCAAATTAATAATATTAATATAATATCAAGGGCAGTAGTTAGTGTGTGTGTGGGGGGGGTGGTAAGTGTGTGTGACGCCGCATGCTGCCCCGCCCCACCCCCCGTGAAACCCCCTTCTCCCCATGGCTCTTCCCCCATCTTTTATCTGACCTCTCTCCCCCCCACAAACCCCCTGCCCACTTAGTCTAGTTAACATTAAAATTGAATGCAGTTTAACCTTAGTGATATTAATTGAGAAGGAAACACTTATGAGAATAATTATTACCAGAAATACAAAGAAAAACATTGGAATTCTATAAGAAGGAAAGTTCTAAAACTAAACAAATTTACTGCTGTGAGGAAAACAATATTTAAGTAATGCTCCTATTCTCTGACTGGTATGTATCCACTGGAAAAGTGTCATGTCCTACCAATTCTAGTCCCAAATATCCAACCAATGCCTAAAATTTAGAAATTATTCACTGGATGTGTAACAGTCTCTAAGCCAACAGTGGCTCAGACAGTGATGCCTTCATCATTTGGAAGAACTGTAGATGCTGGTTTAAATCAAAGGTAGATACAAAATGCTGGAGTTACTCAGCGGGACAGGCAGCATCTCTGGAGAGAAGGAATGGAGACTGAAGTCTGAAGAAGGGTCTCGACCCGAAACGTCACCCATTCCTTCTCTCCAGAGATGCTGCCTGTCCTGCTGAGTTACTCCGGCATTTTGTGTCTACCTGCCTTCACCATTTAATACTTTAGAAAGTCAATAGGTATTTAAGCACCAGTATATATTTAGGGCTTACCGTGTTTCAAGGTCTGCAGACAGATTGCCAATGATGGAATCCCCAGAGGAAGTAATTCACACAAAACTGAAAAATGATCATACCTTGCAAAATAAGAGAACAGACAAATATAAAAATCATTGCTATTTCCAATATTTACCTTTACACTTAGTTTGTATGCACACTGTTTCTAAACATGTTGGAGAATATTCAGTATAACAGTTTACCCTTGCAACAAGTTTGAATGGCATTATGTGTCTCCAATTAACAGGTTGAATCCTCATTAAATTGAATAAAGAGCGGGATAATATTGGAGGGTAGCTAATGTAACCCCACTTTTTAAAAAGGGAGGGAGAGAGAAAACGGGGTATTGCAGACCAGTTAGTCTAACATCGGTAGTGGGGAAACTGCTTGAGTCAGTTATTAAAGATGGGATAGCTACACATTTGGAAAGTGGTGAAATCATTGGGCAAAGTCAGCATGGATTGATGAAAGGTAAATCATGTCTGACGAATCTTATAGAATTTTTCGAGGATGTAACTAGTAGAGTGAATAAGGGAGAACCGGTGGATGTGTTATACCTGGACTTCAGAAGGCTTTCGACAAGGTCCCACATAAGAGATTAGTATACAAACTTAAAGCACACGGTATTGGGGGTTCAGTATTGATGTGGATAGAGAACTAGTGGCAGACAGGAAGCAAAGAGTAGGAGTAAACGGGTCCTTTTCAGAAAGGCAGGCAGTGACTAGTGGGGTACCACAAGGCTCAGTGCTGGGACCCCAGCTATTTACAATATATATTAATGATTTGGACGAGGGAATTGAATTCAACAAGTTTGCGGATGACACGAAGCTGAGGGGCAGCGTTAGCTGTGAGGAGGATGCTAGGAGGCTGCAAGGTGACTTGGATAGGTTGGGTGAGTGGGCAAATGCATGGCAGATGCAGTATAATGTGGATGAATGTGAGGTTATCCACTTTGGTGGCAAAAACAGAAAAGTAGACTATTATCTGAATGGTGGCCGATTAGGAAAAGGGGAGATGCAATGAGACCTGGGTGTCATGGTACACCAGTCATTGAAAGTAGGCATGCAGGTGCAGCAGGCAGTGAAGAAAGCGAATGGTATGTTAGCATTCATAGCAAAAGGATTTGAGTATAGGAGCAGGGAGGTTCTACTGCAGCTGTACAGAGTCTTGGTGAGATACTTGGAGTATTGTGTACAGTTTTGGTCTCCTAATCTGAGAAAAGACATTCTTGCCATAGAGGGAGTGCAGAGAAGGTTCACCAGACTGATTCCAGGGATGTCGGGACTTTCATATGAAGAAAGACTCGGCTTGTACTCGCTAGAATTTAGAAGATTGAGGGGGGATCTTATAAAAACTTACAAAATTCTTAAGGGGTTGGACAGGCTAAATGCAGGAAGATTGTTCCCGATGTTGGGGAAGTCCAGAACAAGGGGTCACAGTTTAAGGATAAGGGGGAAATCTTTTAGGACCGAGATGAGAAAAACATTTTTCACACAGAGCGTGGTGAATCTCTGGAATTCTCTGCCACAGAAGGTAGTTGAGGCCAGTTCATAGGCTATATTTAAGAGTGAGTTAGATGTGGCCCTTTTGGCTAAAGGGATCAGGGGGTATGGAGAGAAGGCAGGTACAGGATATGAGTTGGATGATCAGCCATGATCATATTGAATGGCGGTGCAGGCTCGAAGGGCCGAATGGCCTACTCCTGCACCTAATTTCTATGTTTCTATAGTTAATACAAAGATACATTCTTCCATTATGATGAAAATTAGTAAACCACAGGTTACTTATAAAGGATTGGCAAAATTAAGCAAGGAGATAATAATAATTGATTTAAAGAAGGATATGATCTACAAGTGCAAGGTTGGCACAATGGCGCCGCGGTAAAGTTGCTGCCTTACAGCGACAGACAGGGTTTGATCCTGACTACGGGTGCTGTCTATATGGGGTTTGTACGTATTTCCTGGGACCACATGGGTTTGCTCCGGGTGCTACGGTTTCCTCCCACACTCAAAAGACAAGCAGGTTTGTAGGTTAATTGGCTCCTGTAAATTGTCCCTAGTGTTTATGGGTGATTGTTGTTTGCGAGTACTCGGTGGGCCGAAGGCCTGTTTCCATGCTGTATCCCTAAACCACACTAAGGTGATACTCAATAATGAAACAAAACAAGCAAAAGCAATGGGACACGAATGGTTGTGGTGCAAATACTGCAACATCAGAGTGCTTGCATACCTCTGCCAGCCAGTGAGTGCTATCCCCTGTAAGTGAATGGTGTTCCTGGGCAGAGCCTCAGCTATATTCAGCCACTGCAGGTGATTAGCTAAGTGATAGCTAATGGATGTTAGACATTGAGCTGCACCGGTTGCCCCTTTAAAAGCACTTGCAAACCATATTTGAGAGAATCCTGTGTTCTGATACTTCTCTATTTGAAGTGCTGTAAAATAAATCAATATTACATTACGATATATAACCTAGTCTATTATGTTTAAAATAAAACCATTTAATCAGAGTTCACCACAAATGCAAAGTAAAATGTGCTTTCAGCCTTGTTACAGGCACCATACTGAGCGATTCATTTTGTGACAAATCAATCTGCTTCACCCGACATGCTGGCCTTCTAAATATAAATATTATAAAATGTGAAAATATTAAAAGTAAAAAAGTAAAAAGTAAAGAACCATTATCATTCTGATAAACTATTATACAGTTTCTTACAAGAAAGAGTTGCAATAGATAATCTTGTTTTTCTAATGACCTAATACATGACTCTCTTAAATCATTAAACACATAGGTTTACAGAACTTCACTAGGTTTCATTTTCCTCTTTTTAAGTTGCATAATAGTGCAAGCTCACCCACATTAACGGAATGTGATTGCATCTTTTCACGTCTTTAGAAGTCATATATTCATTGGTTCAATTGTTCAAAACCGTAACACCGCATATCAGTAAGTTTTAAAATGCATGATAGAAAACAATTAATTATTTAAATCAAATTAGCAGTTACAGCCTGTAATCATGGAAGCATTATAGAAAGTTCAGAAGCTTTGAAAGTTTGGTATGTCCCCAACAACACTCACCAACTTCCACAGATGTGCTGTAGAAAGCATTTTATTAAGATGCATCACAGCATGGACTGGGAAAAGTAACAACCAAGAAATTGCAGAGTGTTGTGGGCGTAGCCCAGACCATCATGAAAACCAACCTCCCTTCCATTGACTCTATCTGCATTTCACGCTGCCTTGGCGAGGCCACACATAATCAAGAACGAGTCTTCCGCGGACACTCCCTCTTCTCCCCTCTCCCTTTAGGAAAGAGGCACAGAGGTTTGAAAAGGCACACATCCAGATTCAGGGACAGTTTCTTCCCAGCTGTTATCAGGCAACTGAACCATCCTCTCACCAGTTAGAGAGCGATCCTGACTTCCCATCTACCTCATTGGAGACCTTCAAACTATCTTTAATCATACTTTTGCACTAAATCAGGCTCTTGCACTAAACATTATACCCGTTATCCTATATCTGTACACTGTGGACAGCTTGTTTGTATAGCCTTTCCGCTGACTGGTTAGCACGCAACAAAAGGCTTTTCACTGTACCTCAGTACACTTGACAATAATAAACTGAACTGTACTCCAACTCTAACTAGAATTTTGAACCATCCTAACTCTCATATCCTATGACTTGGTCAATAAAGAGAATTATCCATGTATTTTCAACCATCTAATCTAACTATTCAGCTGCTTTTGATGATCTGTGGACACACACTCCTTTCATTTTTGCAGAATCAACTGCCATAACCTCCTGAATAAATCCCAACTATCTGGTACACTGTTATCTTTCCATAATCGGCAGGTTTCTGTCCCTCGACTACAAATTTCATAACAAAAAGCTTTTCACTGTATCTTGATGCAAATGACAATAATAAACTAAACTGAAATTGCTCAAATTTATTGCTAGAGAAAAGTAGATCAACTTTGCTATACTCGACACAATGGCCTTCTAAATATAAATATTTTAAGATGTAAAATATTAAAAGAAAAAAATAAACATCATTCTGATAAACTATTATGTAGTTTCTTACAAGAAAGAGATTTAATAATGATCTATTATAATAATACCAGTGACTTAATACAGACTCTCTTAAATCTTTAAACAAATAGAATTACTTTAATAGAACTTTAATAGGTTGCATATTCCCCTTTTTGTATGACATAATAGTGCAATCTCACCAACAATAACTTGGAATGAGTTTGAATGTTTTCAGATTACATGGCTTCAACTTTGAACCACTTGTGCCATGTGATTTATCTTCAGAGCTTTCACTATACCCGTGCTATTGAAAAATTTCAAAATAATTTTACTCACACATCATACGCACATCAAGATCAGCATTATATTCCCAGATCATTGGTTCAACCAGCTGATCCAACATGGATTCTAAAGGGAGAACGAAGGCAAGCAAATTATTCATTTCTAAATGTCCCAAAACCAAAGATAAAATAAGTAAAAGAAAATTAAATAAAGAACACAAACCCCTTGACTATTTTAAAAAGCTAAAATATAAACCTCCAGGTTTGCTTACCAATTCATAATTTCATTTGCATTTTAATTCTTTACAGCTGCTTATGAAGGCAATTGTTGACGTCATTATCTTGGTATACATATTATTATTCTATCAGTGCCATAAATTATGAAGGAAAACACATTTTTAACATTAGATCTATGAAAAACCACCAATTAATTGCAGCAAATATTTTTGAGATATTTCAACCTATTCAGAATTATGAATACAAGTGAATGTTATGAATAGAAATGTAAAGTATTTCAACTTTTTACAAGTATCATTTTTTTCCAGAGCAACCTGTCACGTAACTCTTGGCAACAAACCTTTCTTAATGCATCTAGGATAAATAATTTTCATCTTAATTTAAATGTTTTTTTAATGTTAATTTCAGTTATGAATAAAACTAATTTACAATAATGAGATCAAAATATTCTCTCCATTTATTCTTAAACATCAAAAACAACTGTAGTTCTTTGATAATTCTGTTGCAATACCTCAGCATTGGGTGACAGAATTTGTCACTAAAACTGTTTCACAACGAAAATTAACAAAAGAAACCTCCCAAAACAAGAAATCATGTGTGTCTTGGATTACATTTTTGACAAAAAAACAGAATAGATCTGAATCTGGAGATGCACAATTGAAAAAGGAATTAACGTAGGTTTAGTTTTTTACTATCACGTGTACCAAGCTACAGTGAAAAGCTTTGTTTGGCTTTGTTTTAATCAAATTCAATTATACCATGGATGGATACAATCAAGCCAAACTTATATACAATAGGTAGAGTGGAGAGAGAGCGTGACCTGCATGGGTTTTCCATGGGGTCCCTGGTTTCCTCCCACACTCCAAAGACGTACAGGTTTGTAAGTTAATTGGCTTTGGTAAAGATAGTAAATTATCTCTCGTGCGTAGGATAGAGTAAGAGTATGGGGATTGCTAGTCGGCACAGACTTCAATGGCCGAAGGACCTGTTTCTGTGCTGTATCTCTTAACTAAATTACTGGATGGTATCAAACATGACCTGCTGAGTTACTCCAGCTTTCTGTGTCTATCTTCAGTTTTAACCAACATCTGCAGTTCCTTCCTACACCATCAGCGATAAAACAGTTGTACCTTTAAGTTTATCGATGCTGATATTTCGGAGCATGTCATCCCACATGATAGGTTTCACACTCGGGTAAGTAGCGATGACATAACTTGCAACTGCTTTCACATGAGACAAGAACAGACTATCTGTATTAGTTTGACCATGCTCAATCAATTGCTTGGATTCTTCACCTTCACCAAGGTAATAAACCTAAAGAAAATAATGCAGATTATTAATTTTCATGTAAATGTTATTTAAGACAAAGCATCACCAAAAATTCCCAAATTGCCGCAAAAGAAAATAGGCTGGAAATGCAGCAGCCGTCTATATTTTTATCTGAGTCTGAAGAAGGATCCCGACCCAATTTGTCACCCACCTATCTTCTCCAGAGATGCTGCCCTGATCCGCTGAGTTACTCCAGCACTTTCTGACGATTTTTATAAACCAGCATCTACTTGTTTCTTCTACTTTATTTTTATTTACTGTTTTGGCAGTAAATCTCTCCTGATAATGTCGATTGATGGTAAATATTGACCAAGACTCCCAGCTTTTTCTGGATCTTCTGGTGTGGACATGACATTCAGTGCAGTTTTCTTTTTAAACACAACACAGAAGAAAGCCATTTGTCCCAACAAGTTCATTCTTCCAATTAATGCCATTCCCCCACTTATTTCCCTGCAACCTATTCTCTGTCACATGCCCATCAACACCCCCATTTCCTCAGCTACCTACACGTGTGGTTATTTACAGTGGACAATTAATATTACTATGTTTACACATTCTGTTGTGCTGCAGCAAGTAAATATTTCATTGTTCTTATATCTGAGACATATGACAATAAAACGCTCTTGACTCTTGATCTATCAACCAGCACATCTTTGGGATAATGAAGAATACAGGAAACACAGCAGTCACAGGAATAACAAGCAAAGTCTGCATAGAAATACACATAGACCTGGTCAGGACCGTACACTGCTCCCTTGGACAGCAGCACTATCTGCTGTGCCACTGTGCTGTCTCAAATCTATACAGGAAGGAACTAATGCTTTTGGCATGACAAACACAATATATAATCACAAATCCATACAGCCTGGGACCAGGCCCCACGGCCCAACTGGTCCATGGATCCTTCCTAAGATAGATATAAAGCGCTGGAGTAACTCAGCAGGTCAGGTAGCACCTCTGGAGAAAAAGGACAGGTGACGCATTGGGTTGGGACCCTTCTTCAGATCTCCTATCTTTTTTTCTCCAGATATGCAGCTTGATCTGCAGAGTTACTGCAGCACTTTGTATCTATCTTTGGTAATAAACTGCATCGGCAGTTCTTTGTTTCTACAAGGATCCTTCCTGAGCTAGTCCCATTTGCCTGAATCTGGCCCAATCCCTCAAGCCTGTCCAAGTCTTTTAAGCACTATAATTGAACTCGCCCCCAGCACTTCCACCAACTAGTTTAGTTCACTAGTTTAAGATTCACCTATTCTTGGAAAATGACTGTCGCCACCCATCTTATGCATGCCTCTCTATGAATTTATCTGTCAGCCTCTTTTACTCTTGGGGTAACAAGTCCCAGCCTCAAATAACTTAAGCATCAGGTTCTGGCAATTCCTTGAGAATTCACTTTTGTGCCCTCGATCTAGCTTAATTCCATCCTTACTATACTATGGTGACCAGAACTGCATGCCTAATTCAAAGTGCAGTCTTGTTCATACAACTGTAAAACCCTGTTGCAAAACCCAAAGTCACACTCAAAACCATCTACACTGAGGGAAGCACATCTTTCACCTTTACCATTTTGTCTACCCGTGTCGCTATCATATATCAATGAAACAATTTAAAACAGAATGATAGTTACTAAGAACTATCTAAGATATTACTAAGATACAAGACTATATCTAATTAAACTCAATTAATTAAAAAAAAATCAACCCATACTATCCTTTGCCTCTAATTTGGTAGATACCGCATTGTCAATGCTGGAGAACTAAATTAAGTTCATGATCTACTGTTGGATTCACAGCGGAGTCTAAGATAGTGTGTAGACAAGACGTTAAGTGATGAGTCCTTGGCACATTGGGGATTTCTAGGTTCATGCATAATCCCAACTTTGATCATGCTTGTGTAGAGAAATGATGGCAGCTGCTAGCAAGTTCCAGCCAGCCAAATTATTCAAAATTAGTATCAAACCACATGCATATCTTTGCATTACCTCATCTGATCCAATGTGTAGCCATCTTATGTCATTATGTATTGCCATTATCTGGTCGATCATGGATTTTATTAGTTCCATTGATTCTTCTTTGTGTGGATTGAGACTGTTAGGAAATGCTCTCATTTCACGAAGGTGAGAAAAGGAATTATGTTTAAGTACAAACTGTAGGAATAAGTTTTAAGAGATAGAAAAAGCATGAATGACAGTTTAACATTAAAAACATCCTATTTATATAAAGAATTTTTCTAATCTCTCACGTTATTGTATTTATCAAAGGGCAACTTTAAACTGAATTGACCTCACTGCCTGGTATTTCTGCTTGCTAATTTACGCTTATCTAAACTGGATATGGAAACCCATCATGCTTACCCTCAAGTCCGTATTCTGAAAGACAGGTAAGTTGAAGATAGGGAAGATTGGGGCAAGACCAATTATGAGCTTTAAAGTTTGGATACATTTAAAGAAATATTAAATATCTCTGAGCTTTAGATTTTGAATAAGGACTATTTAGGTTGAGGCAAATAATCTAAAAATAGAAAATTAAAATAAAAAAAATCATAAATAGTTAACATGGTTAAACCGAAGCTGAAGAAAAATCAGGAAAAATAAATTACTTTAATTTACCTTAAGCATGGAAACAGGCCATTCGGCCCACCAAGTCCATGCAGACCAACAATCAACCCCTTACACTAGCATTATCCTACATACTAGGGATAATTTACAATTTATAAAAGCCAATTAACCTACAAACCTGTACATCTTTGGAGTGTATGGGGAAACCAGATCACCCATAAAAAACCCACGTGATCACAGTAAGAATGTACAAACTCCATACAGACAGCATTTGAGGTCAGGGTCGAACCTGGGTCACTGGCACTGTAAGGCAGCAGCTTTACTGCCACGCCACTGTGCCACCCTAAATTACTTAGCTTTCTCTGTCACCTAATCTGCAGATTTCGTAACTCAATAGGTATCAGAACTGACCAGAACACAACCTGAGAAACAATTCTCCAGACCAATAATGAAGAGTATCAGGTATACAGTTAGGCCACTAGATTAATCCAGTTTTGCAAAGAAATCCAAGCTCATGGACAATGAATTGGTGAAGGACCAGCCTCTTGCACATGGGTCACATAAGCAACCCCATACAAAGAGGACTAAGTCAATTTGAGATTTTGAAGGGTTTCAACAACTTAAAAGGTTTGTGTAATATTATTCTTATGTACTATATTTAAAGTATCAACATGATAAAATTATATAACATTTTATAAATATTTTCTTGTTTTAATCAAGACTTTAATTCGAAACAAATACAAGATTGATTTAAATTATACGCGTTAACAATTTCTTATACATTGTGTTACGAACATAATTTGCAGTATATTTATTCATGTTTTGTAGATTTTATTATTGTTAACCACAAATGCTTTATCATTTTCTTTTGTTTCAGAACTCACCTCCATGTGGCCGAAGGTTTGTACTAATGGAATTATTTCAAAATTGTGTTTCTTGGCCAGATTTATAAGATTGGTGATGTCTGAAGGACTGCAATGCAGAATATACTATGTTACTGAAATCCACACACATTACAGATCTGTCCCAACCCTCATTTCCCATCTCCTACAGAGCTGGTTGAATTTCATCGAGTCGTTAATATATACTGCAGCAGAATAATGAACAATCTGTGTCTTAGAACAAAACCCCTATTATTATTTCACACTCAATCATTGACAAAAGTCTTTGCTGGATGTCTGCTTTTCAGTGTCTGGCACAGAATGTGAGACAATTTTCTTCTGAGCTTGCATGGTTGAGTGCACAAATTCACGTGCGTTCATATACTCTATTGGCAGGACACAGGTAACCAAGTTGGAGATTGCATGAGCATTAAAATGACAATAAAACTGTAATTTTAATGCTCATTTGTTGCATGAGCATTAAAATTAGTTCAAATTGTAATTTTAATGCTCATGCAATCTCCAACTGTCCAAAATTCATAACAGTATATCTCAAGTCCAATGAGGTGGAAATAACATCGGCACTCCTGCCGCTTGACCAGAGATATTGGTTCATGGAAAATAGAAAAAAAATGTGTTCACATGCAGTGATTCATCATTTCAACTAAACTGAAAGCAGAATGGTCCAGACAGACTGGGTTAGGTGACCAATTCTAACATTTCTTCTTAATGAATTCTACTGCAGAGGCAGGCAATAAAGAACCAAAATATCAAGTATAAAACTAGCTCCTTAGATGAATCAGCCGAACACTCAGAATTGAAATCAGGAGACCAAGAGAGCAATGTGAAGCTTGAAAGTAGATGTTGGATATTTTGATGGGTTACGATTGTGTTTGTCTCTATAAAAGGTTGTATGATATGATATGCCATTTATTGTCACTATACATGTACAGTGAAACTGAAAGCTGCTCGTACTCAGTGCATACATACAATTTAGCACAAAAAACAAGAAACAGAAAAACAAAAAACAGAAGGGAGAAGGGGGGGGGGGGGGATAGGTGCACAATTTCTGCGGCGCTACATACATATATACAGATGGAAGTCCGTGGTGTTGGGCAGTGAAGTCAGTGCATGTGTGAATTAGAATTAATAGTAGTTATAATTCTCGGAAAGCAACTATTTCTGAGTCTATTTGTCCTGGATTTGATGCACCTATAGCGCCTTCCAGAGGGCAGCAGGTCGAACAGTCCAAACGCAGGATGGGAGCTGTCTTTGATGATCTTCTTTGCCCTGCTAAGGCAGCGGGAGTTGTAGATGTCCATCAGGGAGGGGAGAGGGCAGCCAATGATCCTCTGTGCTGTCCTAGTTACCCTCTGAAGCCGCTCCCTGTCTGCCATGGTGCAGCTGCCATACCATGCTGTAATGCAGTATGTCAGCAGGCTCTCGATGGACGAGCGGTAGAAGGTCAGCAGCAGGTTAGAGTCCAGGTTGTGCTTCCTGAGGACCCTCAGGAAGTGCAGCCGCTGCTGAGCCTTCTTGATGACCGCTGTCGTGTTGTCCGTCCAGGAGATATCAGCAGCGATATGGACGCCGAGAAACCGGAAGGTGTTGACCCTCTCCACACACTCGCCGTTGATGTGTAGGGGGGCTAAGTCGGTGCTGTGCCTCCTGAAGTCGACAATGAGCTCTTTTGTTTTCCTGGTGTTCAGAGCCAGATTGCTTTCTGAGCACCAGGTTGTCAACTTCAGGACTTCCTCTCTGTAGGCTGCCTCGTCTCCCTTTGAAATAAGTCCGACTACAGTAGTGTCGTCAGCAAATTTGACGATGCGGTTGTTGTTGTGGGCCGGACTACAGTCGTGGGTGTAGAGACAGTATAAGAGGGGGCTTAGCACACAGCCCTGTGGGGAACCGGTACTCAACCTGCGAGTGGAGGAGAGGTGGGGGCCGAGTCTCACAGTCTGGGGCTGGTTGGTGAGGAAATCCTTTATCCAGGCACATGTGATAGTGGGGAGGCCGAGAGTGACCAGTTTACCAATGAGAATGTCCGGAATGATTGTATTAAAAGCTGAGCTAAAATCCACAAAGAGCATCCGGACGTAGCTCTGTTGACATATGACAATTTTGCAGTGATTGTTCTTGCAAACATGGGCAGCTGGCAGTCAAATCTTTGCATCATCAGAGCTGATTTGATTATAATCTCAACTTCATGTTTTTGTGTACCTATGGTAACCTTTCATTCCTCTGCCATAAAAAATATGTAAAAACATTGCTTTCACTTGATGGATTTCATAAGACAATCTGAGGGAAACAAAATTGCACCATCTGCCTTAATTAGGTGACTCCTAATTCTAGATTCACCCACATTAATACATTTTCCTCCCATCTTCGCCGTGTCAAAAGCCCCCAGGATCTAATTTGTTTCAATTAATTTCCTTCTCAGCATTCTAAACTCCAATACATAGAAACAGAAAAATACGTGCAGCAGCAGGTCATTCGGCCCTTCAAGCCAGCACTGATCATCAAAAATCAGTACCGCGTTCTTGCTTTTCCCCCCATATCCCTTAATTCCTTTAGCCCTGAGAGCTAAATCTAACTCCCTCTTGAAAACATCCGATGAATTGGCCTCCACTGCCTTCTGTGGCAGAGAATTCCACAGATTCACAACTCTCTGGGTGAAAAAAAATGTCCTCATCTCAGTCCTAAATGGCCTACCCCTTATTCTTAAACTGTGACCCCTGGTTCTGGACTCCCCCAACATCGAGACATTTTTCCTGCATCTAGCCTGTCTAATCCTTTAAGAATTGTATATGTTTCTGTAAGATCTCCTCTCATCCTTCTAAATTCTAGTGAATACAAGCCCAGTCGACCCATTCTTTCAGTCCTGCCATCCCGGGAATTAACCTGGTGAATTTACACTGCACTCCTTCAAAAGCAATAATGTCCTTCCTCAAATTAGGAGACCAAAATTGCACACGATACTTTAGGTGAGGTCTCACCTAGGACCTGTACAACTTCAGTAGGACCTCCTTGCTCCTAAACTCAAATTCTCTCGCAATGACGGCCAACATGCCATTAGCTTTCTTCACTGCCTGCTGTACCTGCATGCTTACTTTCAGTGACTGATGCACAAGCACACACCATTCAGATAATAATCTTCCTTCTTATTCTTGCCACCAAAGTGGATAACCTCACATTTATCCACACTATACTGCATCTGCCATGTAACTGCCCATTCACCCAACCTATCCAAATCACCCTGCAGTTTCAAAGCATCATACGACACATTTCTACATAAGACAATCCGTCCCTTTCAGATATTAGTTTTGTACATCTTTGAACTACTTCCAAGGCTCCTGAGTCTGAGGAAGGGTCTCGACTCGAAATGTCACCTATTCCTTTTCTCCAGATATGCTGTTTGACCTGCTGAGTTACTACAGCTTTGTGTGTCTATCTTTGGTTTAAACCAGCATCTGGAGTTCCTTCCTACATCCAATGCAATGCATAGAACTACAAATGCAATATCACTAAAGCCAGTTATAGTTGAAATGCAATCTCTCTACTTTTGCATGCAATTCCTTACCAGTAAAGAGCAAAAACATTGTGAATATGCTGTATCTGCATTTTAGCTTTTTTTTCACTTGGGCATCTCAAACATCTGCCAACATAGGACATTTCATATTTCTCACATGATACACTATTTGTCAAACTCAGTACACATTACCTGACATCTGTCTATTTTAAAATCCATCAACCATTCCATGCACATTTAGTTCTTAACAAGTCTATGAATGTAATGCATTACATGACACTAATCTCCAATTACATGACACATAAATATGAATATATCGGCATGAATTTCCTCTGTTGCCCAACTCAGTGGTAGGTACTGCACCCCAGAGACAGCCAGAAATGATAAGTGTAAGACCCATTACTTCTCAGACAAAGTGTAGCGGCACTTAGAATAAAGGGGAGGGAGGCCATTTAAGACTGAGGTGAGAAAAAACTTTTTCACCCAGAGTTGTGAATTTGTAGAATTCCCTGCCAGAGGGCAGTGGGGGCCAAATCACTGGATGGATTTGAGAGAGAGTTAGATAGAGCTCTAGAGGCTAGTGGAATCAAGGGATATTGGGAGAAGGCAGGCATGGGTTATTGATTGGGGACGATCAGCCATGATCGCAATGAATGGTGGTGCTGGCTTGAAGGGCCATTGAGTCTAACCAGCTGTCTGACTAGAGGCAGTTTGCAAACTTTAAAAGAGCTGGATAAAATAAAATGGGATACACTCGTTTGGCATAGGGTGCTTTGAATCTTCCAAAAAAAAATGCTTGTGAACATATTCACATGGTAAGATCAGGAAACCAAATGATCAACGTGATTCAGTGTGCATTCAAATGGAGTGATTTATTTTTAGGAAAGGAAACTATGCAAAGGGATGAAGTAGCAGCATAGAAAGAGATGCCGCTATCACAATGAAATCTACAAGGCAAAAAGGACAATGAGATGGATGTTGGCCTTTTTAAGGGGCAGCCTGAATGTGTGCCATGGAACATCCTATAATGCTGATTGTTTCTGGGAAGACAGATGTGGTTTATGCTGGGTGGACCACATTACTGCTGCCATGCCACCTTCAGGGATATGTAAGTTATGCAGCTCAGAAAGTGGGTTGTAATGATATAAACTGTGCACTGTTGTGATTACAAAGGAAATGACCATGAACCTCCATGAATGACAAGGAAATAATGATCATTTAAAGCAATTGGAATTAATTCAATTCAATTCAATTCAATTCAATTTATTTGTCATTTGGACCCCTTGAGGTCCAAACGAAATGACGTTTCTGCAGCCATACATTACAAACAAATAGACCCAAGACACAACATAATTTACATAAACATCCATCAAATCATTTTGTTTCCTGATAATTCCACATTCCAAAAACATTTTTTCAATATTTCTTTTTTAGTTGTCACATGTTGCATTCATTGCTTAGGTCATCGTATGGTTAATAAGAAACACAAAGTCATTTTGTACAAACATGTATCTAAGTTACCTGTACGCATTTGGAGACCGTAATATTTGCAGATTTCCATTATAAGGAAACATATCTTCGTACTCCAGGAGAATGCCATCTGCACCAAGCTGTTCAAACAGAGGAAAGATCTACAAAAAAAAAGTCTACAATGAATTTATAGCTATGAAGCTTTAAAAATCGTACAGCATAGGCGGCGGACACTTTTGAAAAAATCACACGTATTATCAATTAAAAAGTGGCCCATAACAATATTCTAATCAACAAGTATTTCCTATGTTATGTAACCTTCAAATAATAAAGTTGAGAAAATAAGTCAAATGATAGACATTTTACAAAACATCTATCTATACATAACTAAAATTCTGATCTTGCGTTCTTCCGGTTTGTGTTTTTTTCATCTTTGTGCAAAATGGTATAAGATAGCGCAACGATTTTTCGCCACCTTACTCACCATTCTCCTGTGCTCAAGTGTACCAAGTTTTGTTCCAATCGATGGTATAGTTTCAAAGTTATTAAGGTTACAAATCTTAAAAACCGCACATGCAGATTGGTCACTTCTCCTGTCAGTGACTCACGCAGATTGGTCTCATGTCCTGTCATTCACCGGCAGCTCCCTCCTCGCCCAGCGTTCCATGGCCACAGCTACATAGCACGGTCGGCCGGAGGGGATGGCCACAGACGCCTCAGCCAGAGCCGCCACAGGCCACAGCCGCAGCCGCTCCAGGGGAAAGCAGCCGCAACCTCGAGATCCTGGGGAGGTGAGGAGGGCGATGGGGGGATTGAGGGAGAGAAGGTGGTTTGGAGGGATAGACAGGAAGCAGCAAGTGAAGCTGGGAAAGCTCATCTCGGACCCGCAGACACACAGCACAGGAGCACCACAAGGCTGCGTACTCTCCCCTCTCCTTTACTCTCTCTACACCAACGACTGCACCTTCATAGACTCCTCCGTCAAGCTTCTTAAGTTTGTGGACGACACAACCCTGATTGAACTGATCCAGGATGGGGAGGAATCTGCCTACAGACGGGAAGTGACACAGCTGGCGTCCTGGTGCCATCGCAACAACTTGGAGCTCAATGCTCTAAAGGCTGTGGAATTGATTGTAGACTTTAGGAGAACTCCCCCTCCCTCTCCCCCACTCACCATTAACAACACCACAGACAGATCTGTGGAGTCAATTAAGTTTCTTGGAACCATAATCTCCAGGGACCTTAACTAGGAAGCCACCATCGACTCCAGTCAAAAAGACCCAACCAAGGATGTACTTCCTGCAGCAGCTGAGAAAACACAATCTGCCACAGACAATGATGGTCCAGTTTTCTACTGCCATCAAAGAATCTGTCCTCACCTTCTCCATCATGGTCTGGTTTGGCTCAGCCACCAAGCATGACATCCGGAGGATGCAGTGCATCATTCGATCAGTCGAGAAGGTTGTTGGCTGCAACCTTCTCTCCATTGACGAACTGTACATTGTAAGGACCAGGAAGAGAGCGGGTAAGATCAACTCTGGCCCCTCTCAATCTGGTCACAAACCGGACTGTAAAAGCTGTCATAGCCAGACATAAAAATATATCTTTTCTACGAGCAGTAACTCTACTCAACAGCCAAAAGTCTGTAGCCTCCTTGTGCTCTGGTATTTTATCTCATTCTTCACGTGTTTAAATTATAATGTTTTATTTTTAATTGTCTACCGTATATCATGTTGTTACTTGCGAGCAAAGCACCAAGGCAAATTCCTTGTATGTATGCATATTTGGCTAATAAAATATATTCAATTCAATGCAATTCAAATGGGACTAGCTTGAATGGAGCATCTTGGTCGGCTTGGACAGGTTGAGCTTAAGCAGGGGAGAAATCGCTATTAAAACATGGGGGACACACAATTTCTTGGTGACCTCGCGCATATGTGCGTGCGCACACACACACACACACACACACACACACACACACACACACACACACACACACACGTCTTCGGCCGTGGGCCTTATGGGCGGTAACATCGGGAGCTGACCTGGTTGGTGACCGACTCCAAACTCCAGCAACAGCAACTTCGTCCACCCCGAATCGGGGGCTTGAATTGGCCCGTTCGCGGGGCCTTTCAAAGCCCGGCGCGGCTTAAAATCGTCCAGCGGGGGCTTCAACATCGGGAGCCTCGATCGTCTAGATGCAATAGTTTGATTTTAAGCCGAGCGGGGCGATGAAAGGCCCCGCGAACGGGCCAATTCAGCCCTTAGAAAGCGTCTGATACCCGCTTGAATCTTTCAAAAACTACAATGTGATAAATAAAACTGAAGCAAATAAAGGCAAACAGAAGAACCAACCTTGGAGGGGGGAGAGAGAGAGAGATGGGAAAAAAATACTAAATAACGTGAGTAACCTGAATGAGGGAATTACCTGCAAGCCAGCCAGGAAACCCGTTCGACCAGCGCCCTTAATGACCCGACCCGTTTAAATCCGATACCCATTTAAATCTTTCCCACCCACCAGTACATCCAATTAGTTCAAATGGTAATTGTACCCGCATCCGACAGTTTTAAGAAATTCTCTGTGAATGCCTTCAGTAATACTTGGTCAAAACACAATTGATGACACATCGTGTTAATAGACATTTAACAAGCGCTTATTAGTGACTCCCCGCTGTCTCGCGGAAAGCGGAGATTCTAATCGATTTTTTTTTTAACCAAATTTCAAAATCCGGATTACAAAACATGGGGGGGGGGGGGGGGGGGGGAATTGTACTCCACCTCTCAAAACATGGCAGGGACATGCCCCCCCCCCCCACCCCGGGATTTCAGCCCATGAGCTTAAGGGCCTGTTTCTGTGCTGTTGCTCAAATTCTATGATCGTTAATAAAAGCTGACATTTTGAAGGTTGGAATGACATGCAAAAGAAATATAAAGAATTCCATTATTCTGTTTGATAAACATAGAAAATAGGTGTAGGAGTAGGCCATTCGGCCGTTCGAACCTGCACCACCATTCAATATGATCATGGCTGATCATCCAACTCAGTATCCTGTACCTGCTTTCTCTCATAGAAACATAGAAAATAGGTGCAAGAGTAGGCCATTCGGCCCTTCGAGCCTGCACCGCCATTCAATATGATCATGGCTGATCATCCAACTCAGTATCCTGTACCTGCATTCTCTCCATACCCCCTGATCCCATTAGCCACAAGGGCCACATCTAACTCCCTCTTAAATATAGCCAACGAACTGGCCTCAACTACCTTCTGCGGGAGAGAATTCCAGAGATTCACCACTCGCTGTGTACACCCTGATCCCTTTAGCCACAAGGGCCACGTCAAGAATGTCCTTCCTCAGATCAGGAGACCAAAACTGTACGCAATACTCCAGGTGTGGTCTCACCAAGATCCTGTACAACTGCAGTAGAACCTCCCTGCTCCAATACTCAAATCCTTTTGCTATGAATGCTAACATACCATTCGCTTTCTTCACTGCCTGCTGCACCTGCATGCCTACTTTCAATGACTGGTGTACCATGACACTCAGGTCTCGTTGCATCTCCCCTTTTCCTAATTGGCCACCAAATTACCTCACGTAGGTAGGACATCTTGGGTGGGGCTCCTTTCAAATCCATATGTACCAATTTCAACCCCATCTGTGGAGATTTAAGCATTTTAACATCTGCCTCCATTGGATTATCCCCTTGACCGTCAGCCATTTTGGGGCAGGATACCACCTGAAGGAAAAAATATTGAAATTAATCTTGCACATTCGCTTATTTTCAGCTAAATCATACAATATATATAAAATTATGTTTTATGCATATATAAAAAAACATTGCTGGAGTAACTCAGTGGACCAGGCAGCATCTCTGGAAAACATGGATCGACAATGTTTTAAGATTGAGTATTTTCTCTGCCTTGTGAATATTTCAGGATTCCAAAAAAAAATATTTCATCAAAATTATTATTATTTTTTCAATATTCAAGAATATTCAAATTCGTGCTGTTAGACCAATTATTTTTGCAATAGATCCTCAACTCAATTAAATGTTGCAATTTCAGAAATAGGAAATAGAACAATTTCTATCTGATAATGGTCAAGTGGAGAACAAATTAATTTCAACAAATTTTCTGCAACCAAAATATTGAGGGTAATCTTCAACTGATGTTTCAGTTTTAGACAAGATAAGGAAAATGACTGTTACAAGCCGACAAATTGAAATACAAAGCAGCTTGAGTTGTAATGGATATAAACTTTGCATGCGAATCACTACACGCAGGTGCAAAAGACAATTAAAACGACAAATAGTAAGTAAGCCTCAATTACACGGTAGCTGGAATATCGAGGAAGATAATTTTTCTACAATTGTGCTAAGTTTTGCTAGAGTGGCTTTCTGCAGCACTTTGCTCTCGGTTTTCATGCTACAGTGAGGGTTGTGCCTTATTTATAAAGCATCAGTTGTTAGCATTGCTTGGATTACTAACTACACAACTCATCGACACAGGTGCTTCTGTTGGGTCAGTATGCAGGGTGGTATAAAAGCTGTGGAAAAACATTGATAGTATCAGGGACAACATGCTATTTCATTTAACATTGAAAAATAGAAAATGGGGAATGCATACAGCTATTTTGCCATCCATTTAGCACATGCTGGTTAGGCCCCTGAAGTCTAGGTATGTACTAACATTTCTCCTGCAGACGGAGATACATAAATTGCAAATGCTGATTTACAAAAATAGATACAAAGTGCTGGAGTAACTCAGCAGGTTAGACAGTTTCTGTTAAGGGAATAGAGAGGTGACAATTTGGGACGGGATCCTTTCTCAGACTGTTGAAAATGAGAGGCGGAGACAGGACAAAATCTGGCAAGTGATAGGTGTGTACAAATGAGGGAGGGGGTTGACTGAAGGTAAATAACCATATTCATTCTAGAGTCCCAACCCTAAATGGTGTTTTCCATTTCCCTCCACAGATGCTCCCTGACCTGCTGATTTGCTCCAGCACTTTTATTTTTCTGTAAACCAGCATCTGCAGTTCATTGTCTAGATTTTATCCTTTGATACAGATGCTGCCTGGCCTGCGGAATTCCTCCAGCACTTTGTTTCTTTTTTAGAAAACTGGCATCTGCAGTTCCTTGTGTCTACACTTAATTTTTCCACACAGATGTTGTCTTGTCTGTTGAGTTCCTCCAGCACTGTGTGCTTTTGGGTAAACCATCATCTGCAGTTCCTTGGACACAAAGCGGTGGAGTGACTCAGTAGGCAAGGCAATAACTCTGGAGAGAAAGCATAGGTGACTTTTCAGGTCTGGACCATTCTTCAGACTTTTCGACCCGAAACATCATCTATGCTTTTTCCAGCATCTGCAATTCCTCCTCTACATTTTGGCGTCCAACACGGATACTCCTTGATCCCCTGAGTTCCACCAGGCTGTGTGTGTCGAATGTAAACCAACATCTGCGGTTCCTTGTCTACACTTTATCCATCAACATACAGTGCCCTCCATAATGTTTGGAACAAAGACCCATCATTTATTTATTTTCCCATGTACTGCACAATTTGAGATTTGTAATAGAGAAAAAAAAAATCACATGTGGTTAATGTGCACATTGTCAGATTTTATTAAAGGGTATTTTGAAATATTTTGGTTTCACCATGCAGAAATTACAGCTATGTTTATACATAGTCCCCCCCATTTCAGGGCACCATAATATTTGGGACATGGCTTCACAGGTGTTTGTAATTGGTCAGGTGTGTTTAAATGCCTCCTTAATGCAGGTATAAGAGAGCTATCAGCACCTAGTCTTTCCATCACCTTTGGAAATTATTTTTTTTTAGCTGTTTATCAACATGGGGACCAAAGTTGTGTCAATGAAAGTCAAAGAAATCTTTATGAGACTGAGAAACAAGACATCAACCAAACCTTAGGCTTACCAAAATCAACATAAGAAGAGAGCACTGGTAAGTTTACTAATCACAAAGGGACTGGCAGGCCAAGGAAGACCTCCACAGCTGATGACAGAAGAATTCTCACTATAATAAAGAAAAATCACCAAACATGTCCGACAGATCAGAAACACTCTTCAGGAGTCAGGTGTGGATTGTCAATGACCACTGTCCACAGACGACTTCATGAACAGAAATACAGAGGCTACACTGCAAGATGCAAACTGTTGGTTAACCACAAAAATAGGATGGCCAGGTTACAGTTTGCCAAGAAGTACTTAAAAGAGCAACCACAGTTCTGGAAAAAAGGTCTTGTGGACAGAGGAAACGCAGATTAACTTATATCAGAGTGATGGCAAGAGCAAATGATGGAGGAGAGAAGGAACTGCCCAAGATCCAAAGCATACCACCTGATCTGTGAAACTCAGTGGTGGGGTGTTATGGCCTGGGCATGTATGGCTGCTGAATGTACTGGCTCACTTATCTTCATTGATGATATGACTGCTGTGTTAATAGTAGTAGTGTAATGAATTCTGAAGTGTACATCCTATGTGCTCGTTCAAACAAATGCCTCATTGGCCAGCAGTTCATTCTACAGCAAGATAATGACCCCAAGCATACTGCTGGGGGGGGGGGGGGGGGGGGGGGGGGGGGACTACTATGTGTAAACACAGCTGTAATTTCTACATGGTGAAACCAAAATGTATAAAAATGGCTTTTATTAAACTCTGACAATGTGCACTTTAACCATGTGATTTTTTTCTATTACAAATCTGAAATTGTGGAGTACAGATGCAAATAAATAAATGATCGGTCTGTCCCAAACATTATGGAGGGCACTGTATGTTTCCTGACCTGTGCTGAGTTCCTCCAGCACTTTATGTATTTTTTTTGTAAATCAGCATCTAAAGTTCCTTGTCTACATTTTATCCTTCAACGCGGATACTCCCTGACCCTGTTAGTTCCTCCAACACTGTGTCTTTCTCTGTAAATCAGCATCTGCAATTCCTGAGATGGACCCAAAGTGCTGGAGTAATAAAGCCACATAGCCAACACCTCTAGTATCTTTGGCCACCGACTATAAACCCTGTTTACACAAGACAAATAAACCAAGGAGCCAGTGGGGCAGTATCAGCGTCCGGCCCTGGGGCAGTGGAGCCTGTGGCCTGTGGGGAGGGGGCAGGCCGGGGCACAGATCACCCCCCCCCCCCCCCCCACACACAACCCATCCGGCCCGGCCCGGCCCTCCCCTCCCCTCCCGGGGCTGAGCCCGAGCCCGAGTCGAGGCCTCGCTGCCCTTCCCGCCCCCGCCCACCCGCCCGCCATGTCGACCCTGAGGAGAGCGGGACCCAGGAAAGTCGAGGACAGAAACCAGGACGGCGACCAGACCGGGTAGGCCCGGGTAGGCGGAGGGAGAGAGGAGGGGGAGAGGGAGAGGGAGAGAGGGAGAGGCCGCAGCGTCGCCATCGCACCGCGTCCTCGCCGCCGCCACCCGTCCCCGGCGCCCCCCCGTCCCCGCGCTGCACCGCTGCGCCCCCCCCCCCCCCCCCCCCGGGGGGCCACCCCCTCCCCCCCCCCCCCCCCCCCGGGCTACTGCCCCCCCCCCCCGGGCTACTGCACCGCTGCCCCCCCCCCCCCCCCCCGGGCTACTGCACCGCTGCCCCCCCCCCCCCCCCGGCTACTGCCCGGGCCCCGGCTGCCCCCCCCCCCCCCCCCGGGCTACTGCACCGCACCCCCTCCCCCCCCCCCCCCCCCCCCCCCGGGGTTTACCCCCCCCCGGCCCCCCCCCCCCCCCCCCCACCCGTGCCCCCCCCCCCCCCCCCCCGGGCTACTGCACCGCTGCCCCCCCCCCCCCCCGGGCTACTGCACCGCTGCCCCCCCCCCCCCCCCCCTGCACCGCTGCCCCCCCCCCCGGGCTACTGCACCGCTGCCCCTCCCCGGGCTACTGCACCGCTGCCCCCCCCCGGGCTACTGCACCGCTGCTGCACACAAGCAAGATCTGCATCCCACCTATTGCACAGGCCGCGCGAGGCTCGCTGCTCCTCACAGTTCCACGCTCTGCAGCTGCAGCACCACTCTTTCTATCCTGGCATCTGCTGCAAACTTGCTGCAAACAACCTGGCTTTGCACAAACAGTCGAACTTTACTCTATCAATCAAACTGCACTGTCAAACTCTGTACTAACACTAAAACTGTCTATCACTAAAAAAACACTAAAACTATCAATCAAACTTTGCGCTATTATTCAAATGTTGCACTATCAATAAAACTTGGCACTAACATCATACTATCAAAATTACACTATCAATTAAACGTTGCACTAATATTCAAACTTTGCACGATCATACTTTTCACGAACAATTAAACATGGGGTGTGAAGGTAAAGACAAACACTGAAAGGTGATTTGGAACCAGGTAAGGGAAGGATGGAACCAAAAGGGGAGGAGATAGAAAGGTAGACCAAGGGAGAAGAAACTCAGGTGGGTAGAAGTGTAGGTGATGGGCAGATGGAACCAGGTTAGAGGGAAGATATCAAATTCAAGTAACAAAAAGGCTTGCAGTATCATCAAGGACCCACACCATCCTGGCCACACACTCATCTCCCTGCTACCTTCAGGTAGAAGGTACAGGAGCCTGAAGACTGCAACAACCAGGTTCAGGAATAGCTACTTCCCCACAGCCATCAGGCTATTAAACAGCCAATTATCTGTTATTTGCACTATCATTTTATTTATTCATGTGTGTATATATTTGTATATTCTTTCCCCTGCACGGAAAACCCGGCCTTTTCCCTGTCGGGTCTCCGTTGTCGTTGGGGCTGAGCAACGTGGAGCGTCCTCCAGCAGGAACGAGCTGGGGTTCCAGTCACGGAGCTGCGGACTTACCCACCATCGCTGAGCTGGCCAAGTCCGGAGCGGGTGGAGCTGTGGTGGCGCGCTGCTGCGACCTGACCCCCGGAGATTCGGAGGCTCCAACCGCAGGTCCGGTGGACAGTAATATCGGGAGCCCGTGAGTCCCTGCTGGGAGACCGCTTTTCGGGGCTTCCGCAACGGCGACTTCTCCCGCCCGAGTTGCGGGGTCGTGGAGTACCTGGAGCGGGGCCTTACATCATCGCCTGGCTCCAATAACAAGACCCGGAGCGTGGCCTTGCATCGCCCGGCGCGGCGTTAATGGCCGCGGGACAATTGCCATCGCCCGCCGGGGGCTTTGACTCTGACATCGGGAGGGGAATGGGGAGTGCAGGGGAGAGATAAGTTTTTGCCTTCCATCACAGCGAGGAGGAGATGCGCTGTGATGGATGTCTGTGTAAATTGTGTTGTGTCTTGGGTCTTTTTTTCTTGTGTGTGTGACTGCATAAACAACATTTCATTTGAGCCTCTATGAGGTTCAAGTGACAAATAAATTGTATTGTATTGTATTGTATTTGTATAATGGTATCTGGACACACTTATCTGTTTTGTAGTAAATGCCTGCTATGTTCTGTGTGCTGAAGCAAAGCAAGAATGTCATTGTCCCATAAGGGACACATGACAATAAACTCACTTGAACTTGAATGGAAAAGGTGAACAGAGAGAGAGAAAATGTCGATGCTAAGGGGGGACTGGGACAAGAACACGAGAGGTGCGTTACCTGAAATTGGAAAATTCATTGATCATTCTGTTGGATTGTCAGTTACTCTCAAAGAAATGAAAATGTCAGTACACAAAAAACATCTTAAAAGCAATCTTGTGCTCAATAAAGACCCAAAGTGCTGGAGTAATTCAGCGGGTCAGGCAGCATCTATGGAGAACATGCATCAGTGATGTTTTGGGTCAGGATCCTTCTTCAGATTGAAGAAGGGTCCCGATCTGAAATGTCACAGAACAATGTTCTCCAGAGATGTTGCCTGACCCACAAAGATACTTCAGCACTTTGCGTCTTTTCAGGTAAACCACCATCTGTAGTTCCTTGTGTCTGTCATTGTATGTCATGTTGTTACTTGTGAATACTTGGCCAATAAACTTACTTACTTACTTCTTGTGCTCAATATAGTGGAAAATAATAATTGAAAAAAAAAATTCTGAATGCCGAAGGTACCAATAACTCCAACATGAAAAGATTGATATTCATGTTTTGTTGGCTACATGCATGGAAATTATTTCTTAAGTATACTTTAGGTCAACTTTATAGAACTATCTACAAGGTTAATAATGGTCTTATATACTATGACCAATCATATTTTCAACTGGTGTCAAGGAAAACATTTCCATTTGTTTCCTTTAAATATCGCTAACTTTAAAAATAAAGATTACAATTATTTTTCCTTGACACAGAGGGTTGTGAATCTGTGGAACTCTCTGCCTCAGAGGGCGGTGGAGGCCTGTTCTCTGGATACGTTCAAGAGAGAGCTTGATAGGGCTCTTAAAGATAGCGGAGTCAGGGGATATGGAGAGAAGGCAGGAACGGGGTACTGATTGTGGATGATGATATTCCTTAATTATCAACCACTGAGCAAACTTGACTGTCTCGACTTGTAATTCCTCACATATACAATATTATTTGAAACGATAAAACTTTATTTATCTCAGGAGGGAAATTGATCTGCCAATAGTCACAAAATACATGAAATTAAAGTGACGAGTGGAAAGGCTTGGGGGACGTGCAAAGATTGGGGGGTGGAGGGGGAGTCAGTCTCAGTCTACCCCATGACAGAAGGGGAAGGAGTTGTACAGTTTGATAGCCACAGGGAAGAAGGATCTCCTGTGGCGTTCTGTGCTGCATCTTGGTGGAACCAGTCTGTTGCTGAAGCTGCTCCTCGGGTTAACCAGTGTGTCATGGAGGGGGTGAGCTGTATTGTCCAGGATGCTCCACAGTTTGAGGAGCATCCTCCCCTCAAGACCACCTCTCATGAATCCAACTCCGCCCCCAGTACGGAGCCAGCTTCCCTGATGAGTTTGTTGAACCTATTGGCATCCGCAGCCTTCGCTTTTTCAGTGTTTTGGTATTATTCCTATGAAGAATAATGAACATTTTGTCATTTTGAAAGGGTTAATGTGGAGTTTAATCAAATTATATTATCTTACTTCAAAAGCAATGATATGTTTCCAAATAATTGGCATAAAATTGATATTATAATGTAAGCATTATCTGTTTGGCAATTGCCGAAGCTGTTCATCTGGTACAATGTTAAGTGGAAAGCAATTTGGTATTTTGAGTTGTTTCATCTCTTGAAGTATTTTGTGTTGCTAATAGAATTCATTATGCATATTTGATAATCGTACAGAAACAGGTAATTCCCAAGTTGTCAAACAAATGATTGATAGTTTCATATTTCTATTTTACTTGCAGCATGATAAAGAACAAATCCAAGCGAGCAACCTGGCAGAAGTGGTTCACAGTTGCAGTATCAGTTACACTATCTGTTGTTAGTACGGTTGTACTCTGGGACTATCTGCAGGAGGATGACTTCAAAGAAGTGTTTGCTCGACAGACAGATATCTTGGAAGGAAAGTTTTTCGAAGTACCATGTTCCAAAGATTATGAAAGTTACAAACGATTTGCAGGTCAGTAATTGTTCCTTTTTAAAAAACAATTAATATATGTGCAGAATTAATATATATGAGTCTGAGCCTTCAGTCTGGCGCCTGTAATGGCCTGTTTTATGTAGGGGGTGCGGAGGGGGGGGGGGGGGGGGGAGATCAAGGGAAACTTATTTCAGTCACTTAGCGGGGTGTTCCGATCCGTCCCCACGCCGGAGTTTCGATTATCCCAATGCGAGGGCCTCGGACATCGCACCGTCGGCAGCGGCGTACTGCGGAGGATTCAAGGCCCTGAGCACCGGTGTACAAAGGAGGACTGAACTTTATTGCCTTCCTTCACAATGACGATTGTGGATTCCATTGTGGTGGATGTTTATGTTACATTTTATTTTATGTGGCTGTGTGTATTGTTGCTTTCACTTAGTATGGCTGTATGGTAACTCAAATTTCACTGTACCTTAATTGGTACCGATCCATGTCCTCCAGCGATGCTGTCTGCCCACTGAATTGCACAATATATATGCTGTGTATAAAATCTGTAACCCTATAACTGCATAACCAATAAGTTGCCAAACTGGTAACAATGCAACACACACTGCATTGGTGCCAACAGCATAGAATAGAATAGTTTCTTTATTGTCATTTTAACATGAACCATGTACAACGAAATTTAAAATGTCAGCCAGTCAGTGCAGCATTCAAACATTTCTAAAAGCTAACGATACATACAAGGTAAAATATTAAAGATAAACAACTAAATAAATATCACGGACAAAGCACGCATACACACCCAACCCTCCATCCTTCTGTCGATTCCACAGTTACCACAGTTCCTTAGTCTGTATCGCCCCTGCGTTCCTTGGCGGCTACATTTAGTGCTTTTATAGCAGTGGGGTAAAAACTGTTTTTTAGTCTATTTGTCCTTGTCCTTGTAGATCTGTACTGTCTGCCTGACGACAACAGTTCAAACAGGGAGTGTCCGGGGTGGGAAATGTCCTTTATGATATTCTGGGATTTTTTGGTGCAGCGGGAACTGTGTAAGTCCTCCAAGGTAAGGAGAGGGCAGCCGACAATCCTCTAGGCGTTGTCAATGGCCCTCTGGAGCGCTTTCCTCTGAGCCGCTGTGCAGCTGGTGTACCACACGCATACACAGTATGTTAGTATGCTCTCAATGGAGCACCGATAAAAGGACAGCAGCAGTCTCTGAGTGATGTTATTCTTCCTGAGCACCCTCAGGAAGTGCAGTCTCTGCTGGCCCTTTTTCAGCAGCGCAGTGGTGTTCACGCTCCACGTCAGGTCCTCCTCAATATGGATTCCCAGGAAGCGGAAATACGCCACCCTCTCTACACAGTCCCCTCTGATAGTCAATGGTACCATGTCCGTTTTGTTCTTCCTGAAGTCTATTATTACTTCCTTTGTCTGCATAATGATAGAACTAGAAGATCTTAAAACCAAGGGGTTAAATCAGAGATTTCCATTCCTGTCACAACTAGTCATGAATGGTGATGGCCAATTAAACAGCAAATGAATGGCACAGTGGTGCAGCGGTCGAGTTGTTGGCTCACAGCACCAGAGCGCCGGGTTTGATCCTGGCCTCGAGTGCTGTCTGTGTGGAATTTGCGCGTTATCACTGTGACCGCGTGGGCTTAACCCGGGTGTTAACATCCCAAAGTCATGCAAGTTTGTAGGTTAATTGGCTTCTGTAAATTGTCCCTAGTGTGTGGGATAGAGCTTGTGTGTGGGTGATTACTGGTCGGTATGGACTCAGTAGGCCAAAGCGCATGTTTACGCGCTATTTCTCTAAATTACACTAAGCTAATAACTAAGTAATAGCAGCGCATTTGGAAAGCAGTGACAGGATCAGTCAAAGTTAGTATGGATTTACGAAGGTGAAATCATGCATGACTAATCTTCTGGAATTTATTGAGGATGTAACAAGCAAAATGGATAAGGGAGAGCCAGTGGATATGTCTATCTGGACTTTCAAAAAGTCTTTGACAAGGTCCCACACAATGTGCAAAATTAGAGCACATGGTATTGAGAGAAGGGTATTGACATGGATAGAGAACTGGTTGGCAGACAGGAAGCAAAGAATAGGAATTAACGGGTCCTTTTCAGAATGGCAGGCAGTGGCTAGTGGGGTGCCGCAAGGCTTAGTGCTGGGACCCCAGTCATTCTAAGCTGTGAATCAACTGAACTGTGAGTCTGCAAAGTACTTGCAATAAATGAAAGGGAAGGTGCAATGGGACCTGGGTGTCCTTATCCATCTTCACTGAAAGTAAGCATGCAGGTACAGCAGGCAGTGAAGAAAGCTAATGGCATGTTGGCCTTCATTGTGAGAGGAATTGACTTTAGGAGCCAGGTCAATGTGAATGTGGGCAAACCGGTGAGGAGGGAGCACAAAACCCTGGAGCAGTGCATGAACATGCCGCTGGGCCTTGGACCTCTGGCAGGGAATGCAGGCTCGAGCCTAGGCCACAACCTGCTTGCGAAGGCCATGCCATACGAACTTGGCCGCCACCAACGCAGAAGTCGCCCGGATGGAAGGATGAGCCAGCCCGTGAATAGAATCAAACACACGCCGCTACCAACCCGCAGGGACGATAAGGTGCGGCTGCCCAGTGGAGACATCGCACAGGACCGTCACACCTGCTGGACCAAATGGAACATCGGCAACACCAATCCCGTCACGGCAGTCCGATAGCCTTGCATCTCGTCTCCATCGCACTGTGTAGCAGCCAGCCCAGAATAGTCCAAACCCAGGGACACGGCCATCAGAGCACGGACCGCAGGGCGAGACAAAGCATCGGCCAACTGCTTGCCCGCCATGTGCCGAACATCGTGGTAAATTCGGAAACGAACGCCAGGTGCCGCTGCTGACGAGCAGACCAGGGGTCGGACACCTTCGTGAAGGCAAACGCGAGAGGCTTGTGGTCAGTAAATGCCGTAAACGTCCTGCCCTCCAGGAAATACCAGAAATGCCGGACCGCCAAATAAAGAGCCAGAGGCTCACGGTCGAATGCACTGTAGTTCCGCTCAGGAGGGCGTAGATGCCGGCTGAAGAAGGCAAGCGGTTGTCAACGACCGTCGATAAACTGCTCCGGGACCTATCCGACAGCAGTATCCAAAGCGTCAATGGTGAGGGAGGTGGGATTAGCGGCCCACGGGTGCACCAGCATTGCGACATTGGCTAGCACCTCCTTGGCACCATCGAAAGCGGCCTCGGTCTCGGCGTCCCATATGAGATCCCGCGGCTTACCGGCCAGGCACTGGAACAAATGCCGCATGATCCGAGCCACCGCAGGTACAACATGAAGGTAAAAGTTCACCATCTCCACAAACCCCTTCAGCCCCTTGATGGTGAGCGGCCGAGGGAACTGCCAAAGCACCTCCACCTTGCTGGGTAGAGGGGTGGCGCCCTGTGGGGTAAAAAGGTGCCCAAGGAAGGAAATGGAGCTGAGACCAAACTGGCACTTTCTGGCGTTAACGACCAGGCCGTGAATCCGGAGCTGCTGTAACTGCACGCGAAGGTGCTCACAGCCGCTGGCGACCAGAATGTCATCGAGGTATACGAAAACAAAGTCCAAACCGCGAGCAACCATGTCCATTAGGCGCGGAAAAGCCTGCGCAGCGTTTTTATGTCCGAAAGGCATTCACAGCCACTGATGTAATGATGGCACATCGTCGTGGTAGACAGGAATCTGATGGTAGCCGCGCACCAGATCGACCTTGGAGAATATGGTAACAGTATCCAAGTGGGCCGTGAAGTCCTGGATGTGCGGGACTCGGTAGTAATCAGCGGTTGTGACGGTATTCAGGTGGAGATAATCCGCACATGGCCACCACCCGGCAGACGACTTGGGAATCATATGCAGTGGGGAAGCCCAAGGGCTGTCAGAGCGCCGCACCATCCCCATGTCCTCCAACATCTGGAACTCTTCTCTCGCTAAACGCAACTTGTCGGGTGTGAGCTTGCGCGCCCCTGCATGCAGCGGAGGGCCAGTGGAGCGGATGTGATGCACCACTCCATGTTTAGGTGTGTCCGAGTGAAATCGTGGAGTCAGGTTCTCCGGGAACTCTGTCAGGATCGGAGCATATGCCCCACCGACGTCAGATGTGGATCTGAGCTGCGGATCGGGGAAAAACGACAGGTAACAATAATAGCTCCAGTTACTCGGAGGAGCTCTGACTCACTAACACACCCTAAAAAGCCTGCGAGCGAACCCCCGCGGTCTCGTGACGGAACCGACCAATGATGGGGGTTCTGACCTCCCCACCCCACCACTAGGTGCCGCTACAACTAATCAAAGTATCGTTGAATCATCGTGCTTATTCAATTGGCAGGTGCAACTGCAGTTAGAATTATGGAGTTTTTCTTGTGTAGGAAAGAACTGCAGATGCTGGTTTAAACCGAAGATAGACACAAAATGCCAGAGTAACTCAGCGGGACAGACTGCCTGTTACCCCAGCATTTTGTGTCCATCTTGAGTTTTTCTTGTTGTTGAATTATCAAACTGAGAAGTTTCCCTGTCTATGTTGTATCATCAAAGTTTGTCTTTAGATCTTTTGTTTTAAGTGTTTTGTCTTTTTTTAAATTTTTAATAGGTTGTACTCCAACAAAATGCGGCAGAGCGGTGCAAGACACAGTGGTTAATCGAGAGGTAGCTTTGAAGATGCTACGGTACTGCTATTTAAAAAAAATTAATAATACCTCAATAAATAAGATGGAGAAAAAACAGTGCAATACTTGGTTATTTGTTATTTGTTAGCTTAAATATATTTGGCTTGAAGGGAAAAAGAGGGAAAAGAGTGTTTTATTGTCATATGTCTCAGACAGAACAATTAAATTCTTACTTGCGGCAGCGCAACAGAATATGTAAACATAGTACTCTGTAAATAATATAATGAACGAGAATTTCAGTGTGTGTGTATGTATATACACACACACACACACACACACACACACTGAACTTTAATTAGGCAAGGCAACTTTAATTAGGCAACACAGCTTTAGCATTTCCAAACCAAAGGCAACGCATCTTTAGCATTTCCAAACTATATTTTCAAACCACATTAAGGGCACTGACAGGTCGGTAAAACAACTAACAGTTAAGTAGACATGTGTTCAGTGTTATTCACAGCTCAGACTGAGAGACTTGACCCTCTCGCTCCCCCATCTTGCCCCAACTGAGGCATTCAACAATTCCGGGTTTTATAGTCCCTCCGGAAGGGACGTGTCCTTCAGGAGAGAGAATCTTTAACATTTTTTAAAGACTAATAATTCTTTTATTTTTCATCGATGGGAAAAATCCTCTTGTCCTGCACAGCGGAGGGGGCCTCTGAGTAAGATGGCCAAAAATCACAGCCGTAAGTGGCAGCATTTTTTCTAAAATCAATATACAGAACAACAGGAAGTGGTCAAGATCAGACTTTTAGTAATATAGATAAACTGACGGCTGTAGGAAAAAAGCTGTTCCTGAACCTAGACGTTATAGTTTTCAGGCTCCGGTGGCAGGAATGTAATGAGAGTGTGGCCAGGGCGGTGTGGGTCTCTAATGATGCTGGCTGCCTTTTTGAGGCAACGACTCCTGTAAATCTCATCAATGGTGGGGAGGTCAGAACCTGTGATGGACAGGGCAATGTTCACCACTTTTTGCAATCTTCTTTGCTCCTGGGAGGACAGGTACAATCAATCATGTGAAATTTAGAATACCATGCATTAGGAGCGTGAAGAGTTAACAAAACAAATATGTATTATGGATTATGTTAGTAATTGGAAATGGAGGACTGAATTAACTTACCCTATTCTCCAACTTAAAGTGCACTTGCTCCTATTAGTCCCACTCTGCTTGGTAGGCTGCTGAACTCAGCACTTTAATGGACGACTGCACATTCCTATCTAGCCACATTGTTTAGTGTTGTTTAGTTTAGAGATACATCGTGGAAACAGGCCCTTCAGCCCAACGAGTCCGTGCTGACCAGCGATTCCCGCGCACTAACACTCTAGGGACAATTTTACATTTATACCAAAGCCGATTAACCTACAAAATTGTACGTCTTTGGAGTGTGGGTGGAAACCGAAGATCTCTGAGAAAACCCACGGGGAGAAACGTACAAACTCCGTTCAGACAGCACCCGTAGTTGGGATCGAACCCGGGTCTCTGGTGCTGTAAGGCAGCAACTCCACCACTGCACCATCGTGCCGCCCTAAAAACCGTGAAAAGTTTGGAGATTTAATGAAGTTGAGCAATGAAGGTTAATTTGGATTGGTTTGGGGTGTATCTTGGAAAGTCAAACCAGGGTACAGGGTCCACCATCGATTGTCCAGAAACTGGTGGTCCGGCATCTCCTTTAATCCAGACAAATTACAAGAGCACACATGAAGTTCCCTCTCGAAAATGTAGTGCCTAGGCTGGGTGAGGTGGTTGATCCTGACCTCATCGGGACTTTTGCGGCCGATCGGCAGGTCGAACCTGCCCCCTCTGTCCGGGGCTCTGGACAGACAACATTTCAAGTTGGGACCTTCCCTCAGCCAAGTCTGAAGAAAAGTCTAGACGTGAGACAGCACCTGTCCACTCTCTCCACAGATGTTGCCTATAGAGATACAGCATGGAACCAGCCCTTTGGCCCATCGAGTTCACGGTGAACATCCATCACCCATGTTATCCCACATTTGCATCCTACACACTAGGGGCAATTTACAGAAGCCAATTAACCAACAAACCTGCACGACTTTGGTATGTGGGAGGAAACCCACGCAGTTACAGGGAGAACGTGCAAACTCTGTACAATTGCACCTGAAGTCAGGATTAAACCTGGGTCACTGGGGCTGCAAGAAAACTCTTTACTGTTATTGCGAGCATTAACCTAATCTGTGTGAGGTTTCTCCAGTGTATGGACAACTACATCGTGAGCAATGAACGTTGCACACTAAATTGGAACAACTGCAAGTGAATACACGGGGTGGCACAGCGGCTAAATGTGACATTTAGGCTGGGTTAAGTGGCCGATCTCGACCACATCGGGAATTCCACGCCGATCGGCGGGTCGAATTTGCCCCCGTAGCCAGGGCTCAGGAACTCCAGCCAGACCGGAGCCGGCAGATCAGTTCCCATAGCCGACTTCCAAGGTCGACTTTGCAGGCTAGTATCTCTGGCTCGGCGGCCTAGGCAGACCGTTTGATTCCTATTAAATCTTTCCCCTCTCACTGTTTTGCTCAATATTTCACGGTTGTTGTTTGGACTATATTTGTTCATGTAATCTAACATTTTGTTTGCAAAAAGAAAGTTCACAACATGTCACTAAAAAGATTTGACAAAGAAGCAATAGATTCATGCAAATTAAAATGTTAATGTTTACTTTGACTCAATTAAATGAGGTAAGGCCCACTTAAACTGAGCTGTAGTAACATGTGGCAAATAAAATGTGGATCTAAATGATACCTTCCCCGTTTCAAACTTTACTTTTTATTTGCAGCATAGCAAAGAGAGGCCTATCGCTGGGTGGCTCGGATGGTGGGGTAAGTGGCTCAATGTTATGAACTTTCATACTTAAATAGCAAACTCTTTTTAAAGTTTCTATTCATGGGGAAGTCTAGAACTAGATGTCATAGCCTCACGTTCTTTATGCGGGATATCAACATGTAGAGGAACCGACGAGAGAGCAGGCTATTCTAGATAGGTATTGAGTAATGAGGAAGGGTTAGTTAGCAGTCTTGTTGTGCGTGGCCCCTTGGGCAAGAGTGACCATAATATGGTTGAGTTCTTCATTAGGATGGAGAGTGACATTGTTAATTCAGAAACAAGGGTCCTGAACTTAAAGAAAGGTAAAGCTGAGGGTATGAGACGTGAATTGGCCAAGATTGACTGGCAATTGATTCTTAAAGGGTTGATGGTGGATATGCAATGGAAGGCATTTAAAGACTGCATGGATGAACTACAACAATTGTTCATCCCAGTTTGGCAAAAAAATAAATCAGGGAAGGTAGTGCATCCGTGGATAACAAGGGAAATCAGGGGTAGTATCAAAACAAAGGATGAAGCGTAAAAATTAGCCAGAAAAAGCAGTCTACCAGAGAACTGGGAGAAATTCAGTCCAGCAGAGGAGGACAAAGGGCTTAATTAGGAAAGGGAAAATAGATTATGAAAAAAAACTGGCAGGGAACATAAAAACTGACTGCAAAAGCTTTTATAGATATGTGAAGAGAAAAAGATTAGTTAAAACAAATGTAGGTCCCTTGCAGTCAGAAACGGGTGAATTGATCATGGGGAACAAGGACATGGTAGATCAATTGAATAACTACTTTGGTTCTGTCTTCACTAAGGAAGACATAAATAATCTGCCGGAAATAGCAGGGGACCGGGGGTCAAATAAGATGGAGGAACTGAGTGAAATCCAGGTTAGCCGGGAAGTGGTGTTAGGTAAATTTAATGGATTAAAGGCCAATAAATCCCCAGGGCCAGATAGGCTGCATCCCAGAGTACTTAAAGGGAGTAGCCCCAGAAATAGTGGATGCATTAGTGATAATCTTTCAAAACTCTTTAGATTCTGGAGTAGTTCCTGAAGATTGGCGGGTAGCAAATGTAACCCCACTTTTTAAGAAGGGAGGGAGAGAGAAAACGGGGAATTACAGACCAGTTAGTCTAACATCGGTAGTGGGGAAACTGCTAGAATCAGTTATTAAAGATGGGATAGCAGCACATTTGGAAAGTGGTGAAATCTTTGGACAAAGTCAGCATGGATTTATGAAAGGTAAATCATGTCTGACGAATCTTATAGAATTTCTCGAGGATGTAACTAGTAGAGTGGATAAGGGAGAACCAGTGGATGCATTATATCTGGACTTTCAGAAGGCTTTCAACAAGGTTCCACATAAGAGATTAGTATACAAACTTAAAGCACACGGTATTGGGGGTTCAGTATTGATGTGGATAGAGAACTAGCTGGCAGACAGGAAGCAAAGAGTAGGAATAAACGGGTCCTTGTCACAATGGCAGGCAGTGACTAGTGGGGTACCGCAAGGCTCAGTGCTGGGACCCCAGCTATTTACGATATATATTAATGATTTGGACGAGGGAATTGAATGCAACATCTCCAAGTATGCGGGTGACACGAAGCTGGGGGGCGGTGTTAGCTGTGAGGAGGATGCTAGGAGGCTGCAAGGTGACTTGGATAGGCTGGGCAAGTGGGCAAATGCATGGCAGATGCAGTATAATGTGGATAAATGTGAGGTTATCCACTTTGGTGGCAAAAACAGGAAAGTAGACTATTATCTGAATGGTGGCCGATTAGGAAAGGGGAAGATGCAGCGAGACCTGGGTGTCATGGTACACCATTCATTAAAAGTAGGCATGCAGGTGCGGCAGGCAGTGAAGAAGGCGAATGGTAATTTAGCAAAATTCATAGCAAAAGGATTTGAGTATAGGAGCAGGGAGGTTCTATTGCAGTTGTACAGGGTCTTGGTGAGACTACACCTGGAGTATTGCGTACAGTTTTGGTCTCCAAGTCTGAGGAAGGACATTATTGCCATAGAGGGCATGCAGAGAAGGTTCACCAGACTGATTCCGTGGATGTCAGGACTGTCTTATGAAGAAAGACTGGATAGACGTGGTTTATACTCTCTAGAATTTAGGAGATTGAGAGGGGATCTTATAGAAACTTACAAAATTCTTAAGGGGTTGGACAGGCTAGATGCAGGAAGATTGCTCCCGATGTTGGGGAAGTCCAGGACAAGGGGTCACAGCTTAAGGATAAGGGGGAAATCCTTTAAAACCGAGATGAGAAGAACTTTTTTCACACAGGGAGTGGTGAATCTCTGGAACTCTCTGCCACAGAGGGTAGTCGAGGCCAGTTCATTGGCTATATTTAAGAGGGAGTTAGATGTGGCCCTTGTGGCTAAGGGGATCAGAGGGTATGGAGAGAAGGCAGGTACGGGATACTGAGTTGGATGATCAGCCATGATCATATTGAATGGTTATTAGCAGGCTCGAAGGGCCGAATGGCCTACTCCTGCACCTCATTTCTATGTTTCTATGTTTCTATAGCAAAAGGATTTGAGTATAGGAGCAGGGAGGTTCTATTGCAGTTGTACAGGGTCCTGGTGGGACCACACCTGGAGTATTGCGTACAGTTTCGGTCTCCTAATCCGAGGAAGGACATTCTTGCCATAGAGGGAGTACAAAGAAGGTTCACCAGACTGATTCCTGGGATGTCAGAACTTTCATATGAAGAAAGACTGGATAGACTCGGTTTGTACTCGCTAGAATTTAGAAGATTGAGGGGGGATCTTATAGAAACTTTCAAAATTCTTAAGGGGTTGGACAGGCTAGATCCCGATGTTGGGGAAGTCCAGAACAAGGGGTCACAGTTTAAGGATAAGGGGGAAATCTTTTAGGACCGAGATGAGAAAACATTTTTCACGCAGAGTAGTGAATCTCTGGAATTCTCTGCCACAGAAGGTAGTTGAGGCCAGTTCATTGGCTATATTTAAGAGGTAGTTAGATGTGGCCCTTGTGGCTAAAGGGATGGAGAGAAGGCAGGTACAGGATACTGAGTTGGATGATCAGCATTGATTCTATTGAATGGCGGTGCAGGCTCGAAGGACCGAATGGCCTACTCCTGCACCTATTTTCTATGTATCTATGTTTCTATGTTTCTATTAGGAAGATGAGGCGAACTTTGTTTAGTGAATCTTTGGAATTCTTTGCCATAGAAGGCTGTGGAGGCCATGTCAGTGAATATTTTTTGAGGCAGAGATAGATAGATTCTTGATTAGTACAGGAGTCAGAGGTTATCGGGAGAATGGGGTTAGGAGGGAGAGATAGATTAGCCATGGATGGTGGAGTAGGCTTGATGGGCCGAATGGCCTAATTCTACTCCTATTCCTTATGACCTTTAATACACTGCTAAATGTTGACCAAGTTTTCTCATGTGATCAGCTGAAAGACATTTTTACTTTGATGCATCATTCGGCGTTCATGTTTTATCTGACTGAGGAAGTGAAGCAGTGGAACTTTAGTCCACTATTCCAATCAGCAAGAAGAGAAACCGCTGAAACTGCGCAGCAGCTTATATGTCATTTGTGGAGCAAAACTGTGCAAAACCTTTTAAATGTGAAGTGTTAACCTCCAGACCTGCTGGGTTTGACAGCAGTTTCTCTCCACGTTGTTGAATTCCTTACCTGCTGCTTTTTGCTGATTGTTTATGGCAATGAAGCTGCTTGATTCTAACACGAAACCATTTGCTTCATTTTATCTATAGGAATTAACTAGTTTTCACACGGTTATTAAAAATATAAAGCAATTCAATTTTATATTGCAAAACATTACGAAAATTATGGTAGTTTTGCAGTGGGACAAGTGTTGTATTGCACGTGGCAATCATTAATTTGTTGAATTCTCTCTCTATTTGCAGGCCTCCATTCTTGATCTACACTCGGGTGCTCTCTCCATGGGGAAACAGTTTGTCAATATCTATAGGTAAGACATGGTTTTCCACAGTTTGGACTTTCTTTAGCAGTTTTAGAGATACAGCGTGGAAACAGGCCGACCGAGTCCACGCCGACCAGCGATCCCTGTACACCAACACCATGCCACACACCAGGCACAGGGAGAACGTACATACTCCGCATAGACAGCACCCGTAGTCAGGACCGAACCTGGGTCTCTATCATTGTAAGGCAGCAACTTTACTGCTGCACCACCCTAAATGTTCTTCATGGCCTGGGATCTTACAAATTATTTGGATGAAGAATACCTCATAGAGGAAGGAACCTTATCACCCCCATCTGTTTGGACTGGAGTTATGATGATGATAATACTTTATTATCACATGTACCTAGGTACAGTGAAATACTTTGTTTTGCATACAATTCAGTAAAACCATACTATAGATAAGCACAAGCGTAGATAGGCATGAAAGTGCAACGTTTGTGATGCAATAGTCGACTTCAGAGAATTTACACAAAGGTTCTACAGAATACAGTCTTATCTTGACACTGATCCTCTCCTCCATCCACTGACCTAGACTGCAAATCTATGCCTTTTATTTCCTCTCTTCATTTGGGGAGTGCAGTTTATATGTAAAGATTTTCTGCCATTATTATGTTTTTGTGCCAGCATTGACTTGTTCATTGGCATCCCTAAAATTCAGCCACATTCAAGTAAAAATAATAAGCTATGGGCAGAAGATAGAGATAAAATGCTGGAGTAATTCAGTGGGTCGGGCAGCATCTCAAGGAATAGGTGACGTTTCGGGTCGAGACCCTTCTTCAGACGGAGAGGAGAGAAACTCAAGGTATGGCTCTCATCTTGACAGCCAGAAGGGGGGCTACATGAGGATGCTGTTCATAGACTTCAGTTTAGCCTTCAACACGATAGTCCCCACCAGACTGGCCGAGAAGCTACTGGAATTAGGGCTCAACACCCCCCCTGTGTGCCTGGCCCTGGACTTTCTCACCGCCAGGCCCCAGGTAGGCAAGATGGGAAGGAATACATCGAAGTCCCTCACCCTGAGCACAGGATCGCCCCAGGGTTGCGTCCTCAGCCCCCTGCTGTACTCCCTGTACACACATGACTGTGTGGCTAGGTTCAGCTCCAACTCAATAATCAAGTTTGCTGATGACACTGTGGTGGTGGGCCTGATCTCAGACAACGATGAGAAGGCCTACTGGGACGAGGTGGCTGATCTGGCACTATGGTGCCAGGACAACAGCCTCCTCTTAAACATCAAAAAAACTAAGGAGCTGATCGTGGACTTTAGGAGGGCACATCATCCGAGGACGTACACTCCATTGAGGATAAATGGGAATCCTGTGGATATGGTGAGCTGTTTTAAATATCTGGGAGTCCACATCTCTGAGGCTATGACATGGACATCACACGCCTCAGCACTCGTGAGTAAGGCAAGGCAGCGCCTTTACCACCTCAGGCAATTGGGGAAATTCAGAGTGTCTCCGAGGATCCTCCAGTGCTTCTACTCAGCAGCTGTGGAAAGCAGCTTGTCCGGAAATATTACAACCTGGTTTGGGAATTGCTCTGCCCAGGACAAAAAGGCTCTGCAGAGAGTTGTGCATTAGACCTAACGCACTATGGGAACTTCACACCCCCTTGCAGGAACTATACATCAGGAGGTGCAACTCCAGAGCCAACAATATCATGGGAGACCCCTTCCACCCTAGCAACGGACTGTTCCAGCTGCTACGGTCAGGCAAACGCCTCCGTTGCCATGCTGTGAGAACGGAGAGGTTGAGAAGGAGTTTCTTCCCTGAGGCCATTAGGACTGCAATTTCACCAGGGACTAACTTTACTGTACCATTTTACTGTTTTTAAAAAAAAATTGCTGTTTTTTTCCATTTTTCCTTCCACCCACAATATTTAATATGTAAAAGAAAATGATTCTGTTCCATTCTGTTTGTGGTTTGTTTGGTTGTTTGGTTGTTTGTCTTTTTGCGCAAAGTCTGCGAGCATTGCCACTTTTCATTTCACTGCACATCTCGTATGTGTATGTGACGAATAAACTTGACTTGACTTGAGATTCAGAACAAATTGGAGCTAACACATGACCAAGGAAAAGTGGAGCCCACAGTGGTCCATTGTTGACTGTGGAAGGGATGATAACAAAAGGATACAAACAGTGAAACTAGCAGGACAACTAGGGTGGGGGAGGGACGGAGAAAGAGTGAATGCAAACGATACTTGAAATTAGAGAAATCAAATTCATACCGCTGGGTTGTAAGCTGCCCAAGTGGAAAAAAGGTGCAGTTTCTCCAGTTTGCATGTGACCTCACACTGACAGCGGAGAAGGTATAGGCAGGGTTGATCATCAGGATATAGTTCAAGGTGTCAATCAGGGATTTAGACCTGGCCAATGCCCTTTTGGAGCCCCACAATCCAGTCTTTGTCTCTTCCTGACCTTGAAGATAGACTCAAAATGCTGCAGTAACTCAGCGGGACAGGCAGCATCTCTGGAGAGAAGGCATGGGTTACGTTTCAGATCGAGACTCTTCTACGGACTGATGTCAGGGAGTGGGATAAGTGTATAGATAAGGAAGTGTAAGGTGTGAAAACAGGTGAAAACAAAATGTATAAAAATGGCCTTTATAAAAATCTGACAATGGGCACTTTAACCACATGTGATTTTTTTCTATTACAAGTCTCAAATTGTGGAGTACAGAGGCAAATAAATAAATGATGAGTCTGTGTCCCAAACATTATGGAGAGCAGTGCAGGTCATTGTTAGTTGGGAGAGGGTAACAACAAAGCAAACAGAGAGATAAAATGTAGTTGGAGACATTAAGACGGGTCTAAGAACTGGGAAGGGGGAGAGGACGGAGATAGAGAGAGAAAGCAAGGGTCACTTGAAGTTAGAGAAGTCAATGTTCACACCGCTGAGTTGTAAGTTGCCAAGTGAAATATGAAGGTACACAAAAATGCTGGAGAAACTCAGCGGGTGCAGCAGCATCTATGGAGCGAAGGAAATAGGCAACGTTTCGGGCCAAAACCCTTCTTCAGACTGATGGGGGGCGGGGGGAAGAAGGAAGGAAAAAGGGAGGAGGAGGAGCCCGAGGGCGGGGGGATGGGAGGAGACAGCTCGAGGGTTAAGGAAGGGGAGGAGACAAGGGCTAGCAAAATTGGGAGAATTCAATGTTCATCAGGACGCAAGCTACCCAGGCGGAATATGAGGTGCTGTTCCTCCAATTTCCGGTGTTGCTCACTCTGGCAATGGAGGAGACCCAGGACAGAGAGGTCGGATTGGGAATGGGAGGGGGAGTTGAAGTGCTGAGCCACCGGGAGTTCAGGTAGGTTATTGCGGACTGAGCGGAGGTGTTCGGCGAAACAATCGCCCAACCTCCGCTTAGTCTCCCCGATGTAAATCAGCTGACATCTAGAGCAGCGGATGCAGTAGATGAGGTTGGAGGAGATACAGGTGAACCTTTGTCGCACCTGGAACGATTGCTTGGGTCCTTGAATGGAGTCGAGGGGGGGGGGGGGGGAGGTGAAGGGACAGGTGTTGCATTTCTTGCGGTTGCAACGGAAAGTGCCCGGGGACGGGGTGGTACGGGAAGAATTGACAAGGGAGTTGCGGAGGGAGTGGTCTTTGCGGAAGGCAGACATAGGGGGAGATGGGAAGATGTGGCGAGTGGTGGGGTCACGTTGGAGGTGGCGGAAATGGCGGAGGATTATGTGTTGTATTTGCCGGCTGGTGGGGTGAAAGGTGAGGACCAGGGGGACTCTGCCCTTGTTGCGATTGCGGGGATGGGGAGAGAGAGCAGTGTTGCGGAGTATGGATGAGACTCTGGTGCGAGCCTCATCTATGGTGGCGGAGGGGAATCCTCGTTCCCTGAAGAACGAGGACATTTCCGATGCCCTGGTATGGAATGTCTCATTCTGGGAACAGATGCGGCCTAGGCGGAGGAATTAGGAGTAGGGGATGGAGTCTTTACAGGGGGCAGGGTGGGAAGACGTGTAGTCCAGATAGCCATGTGAGTCAGTTGGTTTATAGTGTATGTCGGTCAGAAGTCTGTCCCCTGCGATGGAGATGGTGAGGTCAAGGAATGGTAGGGAAGTGTCGGAAATGGTCCAGGTGTATTGGAGTGCCGGATGGAAGTTGGTGGTGAAGTGGATGAAGTCAGTCAGTTATGTGTAGGTGCAGGAGGTGGCCCCAAAGTGAAATATGAGGGGGGGGGGGAGGAGGGGGGGGGAGGGCGGGGGGGGGGGGGGGGGGAGGAGGGGGGGGGGGGGGGGGGGGTGGGTGTGTGGGGGGGGGGGGGGGGGGGGGGGGGGGGGATGGGGGTGCAGGGGGGGGGGGGGAAGAGGGGGGGGGGGGGGGGGAAGAGGAGGGGGGGGAGAGGGAGGGGGGGGGGAGAGGGGGGGGGAGAGGAGGGGAGGGGGAGAGGAGGGGAGGGGGGAGAGGAGGGGGGGGGGAGAGGAGGGGGGGGGGGGGGGGGGGGGGGGGGGGGGGGGAGAGAGAGAGAGGGTGCTTTTTTACTTCAACCCAAACAACCATTTGCAGGTAGTGCTTTTTTCCTCAAACTAACCATATTTTCATTTTCAAACCACATTATGGGTACTCACAGTGCTGTAGACATTTGTCAGTGTTATTCAGAGCTCTGATTGAGGCACACCACTTGCAGAGACTGATTGAGGCACACCACTTGCAGAGACTGATTGAGGCACACCACTTCCTGGTTTTATAGTCCCTCCCCTTCCCTCCAGCAGAGGCAGCAGAGCGAATGGGGAATTTTGTAAAAACATTAATATCTCTGTCATTTTTCATCGACGGGAAAAATCCTCGGCACACATGCGGCGGAGGGGGGCTCTGAGCGAGGTGGCCAAAAATGACGGCCGTAGGTGGCGGCGTTCTCTCGGAAATCGCTGCACTGAAGGCCAAAAGCAGTCGAGAACAGTAATTAGTGGCATTTAGTAATATAGCTTACAGTTCCTCACTAACCTAGCTGGAGGCCATTTGGCCCATTAAGATTATGCCAGCCCTGAGCATTTCCATCTATTCCAATTCCCCACTTATTTCCCAGTGTGAAATTTCTTAGCGCATGGTGGTGCAGCATTAGAGCTGCTGCCTTACAGTGTCTGCACAGAATTTGTATGTTCTCCCTGTGACTGCTTGGGTTTTCTCCGAGTGCTCCGGTTTCTTCCTTCATTTCAAAGATGTGTAGGTTTTGTCGGTTAATTGGTTTCTGTAAATTGTCCCTAGTGTACACGGTGTGAAGAGATTGCTGTTCAGAGTGGAATCTGTGGGCCAAAGGGGCTTTCAACGCTGTATCTCTAAACAAGACTAAATGACTGCCTTGTC
This sequence comes from Leucoraja erinaceus, assembly GCF_028641065.1. Taxonomy (NCBI): domain Eukaryota; kingdom Metazoa; phylum Chordata; class Chondrichthyes; order Rajiformes; family Rajidae; genus Leucoraja; species Leucoraja erinaceus. Next base: position 60,573 of record NC_073399.1, on the reverse strand, counting down.
CCAACCAATTCTCTCACCAGCCATCAACACCAAAAGTAATTTAAATTACTACTCAGCCTACTGACCAGTGTATCTATGGGATGCAGGAAAAAATTGGACCATCAGGGGTAAAATCAATTGGTCACTGGGAGAACATGGAAACTCCTCACAGACTGTACCCAAGACCACAGTTTAACCCAGGCCGTGGGATCTGTGAGATGCTGGTTTCATGCTATTTAGGGGTTCATAAACTCCAAATAATGTAGACTTTAGAGATATGGCATGAAATCAGGCCCTTCAGCCCAACGTGTCCGCAACAACCAGCAATCACCCCCTAAACTAGCACTATCATACATACTAGGGACTAGTCGCAACCTGTACGTTTTTGGAGTGTAGAAGGAAACCGGAGCACCCGGAGAAAACCCATCTGGTCACAATGAGAATGAAGGAACTCCATGCAGACAACGCCCGTAGTCTGGATCGAACCCGGGTTTCTGGCTCTGTAAGGCAGCAACTCTACTGCTGCACCACCCTGCCACTTCAAATTCTTCAAACTATTGCAAATTTGTACAATTTGGATGTGTTTCCATTCTTATTTAAAGTTTCGATAGCCGGGTCTGACTTCACATGGTGATTTTTAAGGCTATATACATACAGTCTGTTGTCCTGACCCCTGAGTGAATTAGCAAAGTTGTCCCCTAATCTGGTGCAGGACTCACAAAAAGTTAATTTGCAAGTCAAACCGGTAGTAAGGAAGGCAAAGTCAATGTAACATTTATATTTCACGAGGACTGGAATACAAACACAGAAATGTAATGCTGAGGCTCTTTTAGGCACTGATCAGGTTGCATTTGGAGAACCATGAGCAAATCTGGACCCCATATCTGAGGAAGGATGTACTGGCTCTGGAGAGGGTCCAGAGGAGGTTTACAAGAATTATCCCAGGAATGAGTGGGTTGCATATGATGAGTGTTTGACAGCACTGGGCCTGTACTTACTCGAGTTTAGAAGGTTGAGGGGGGACCTCATTGAAACTTACAGAATAAAGAAAGGCATAGATAGAGTGGATGTGGAAAGGATGTTTCCACTGTGGGAGAGTCTAGAACCAGAGGTCATAGCCTCAGATTTAAAGGGCACTCTTTTAGAAAGGAGGTGAGGAGAAACTTCTTTAGTCAGAGGGTAGTTAATCTGTGGAACCTATTGCCACAGAAAGCTATGGAGGCCAAGTTAGTGGATATTTTTCAGACAGAGATAGACAAATTCTTGATTAGAACAGGTGTCAAGGGTTATGGGAAGGCAGGAAAATTGGATTAGGTGGCAGAGATCAGCCATGATTGAATGGCGGAGTAGACTCGATGGGCCGAATGGCCTAATTCTACTCATGGATCTTGTGAAGTTGTGAATCTGGAGAAAGAATGAGCAGAAGGAAGACTGTGGTGACACATCAGCCTCCTCTCCTGTAAGCTGAATAACTGGAATTACTCAATACTGTTTCTGCTGGATTTTATGTTTATTACTGGTGAAGGTGTCAGTAGCTGAGGGACTGCCAACCTTTCTCTAAATATTCAATTTTGCTTTTAAAACATGGCTTTTCTCCAGCTGACATCACGCTAAAGTTGTGTCTCCAACAAGCTGCCAGTGTCTCTCATCATTCGGGCCAAGGCGGCACAGTGGTGCAGCTGGTGGAATTGCTGCCTCACAGTGCTCAAGGCCCGGGTTCCATCCTGACCTCTGTGTGGAGTTTGCATGATCTCCCTGTGTGTGTTTCCTCTGGAGACTCTGGTTTCTTCCCACATCCCAAGTTCGTAGGTTAATTTTCCTTTATAAATTGCCCCTAATGTGGATGAGAAGTTGGGTTTATATAGAACTGGAGTGAATGGGTGATCGATGGTCGGCGTGGACTCGGTGACCCAGAGGGCCTGTTTCCATGCTCTATCTTTCAATCAATTATATATTGTAGTATACTTTGTGCCATTATTGTCTCAGCTTAATATCCAATATCATGCAAACTGAATTTTTCTGATTGTTATCCGTGTTTATCTTTTGGAGGTGGGCAAAGATCACACAACATTACACATGGTTTTCCTGGAATTACTCTGAAATGTTCCTAGATGGATAATCCCCAGATAAAGAATGTTTTTGCATGAATTGAAACAGCATAGAATACACAGGGTGGAATAATTTTAAAGGGGAATTAAACTGAGAACTGTATAAATTGTCAATTCAACATTACATTTGCAGGTACTTCGGCGATCAAATAAATGATTTATTTGACGAGGAAGACTTTGCATTATACAGGTAAGAAAATTCTTGTTGTTTATTCTGATAACTTTCTCATGTAAGGATAGCTCAATAAAAGGTTTGGTCTGATGAAGGGTCTTAATCCGAAAAGTCACCTATTTCTTTTCTCCAGGGATGCTGCCTGACCCGCTCAGTTACCCCAGCATTTTGTGTCTATCTTCAATAAAAGGTTGACTGATACTGATCTCTTGAAGATGGGACACATGAAACTGCAGGTGCTGTTGAGCCAAACACAATGTGCTGGAGGAACTCACTAGGTTAGGCAGCTTCTGTGGAGGAAATGAATAGATAACGTTTCGAGTCGGGATCCCTCTTCAGACTCCATGACTTCCACAGATGCTGAACATGGAAACAAATAAAACAGAATTTAAAATTAAGAAACTTATCTCTTTTAATACCAATAGTCAATAATCCATCGTTTAAACCATCAATCATAGACAAATCATATACAATGGGAAAGAATGGGAATCAAAACGCTCGAAGATCTGTATGAATTGGGGAATTTACTATCATTTCAACAACTACAACTGAAATATAATTTGAAAAATAACCAATATTTTAAATATCTTCAAATTTGTGATTATCTGAAAAAACACACAAAAGACTATCATAATATGCCTTCCGACTTATTGGATGAAGCAATGAAGACAAAGGCGGAATCAGCTAATTTAATATCGTACCTATATAATATCATTTTAAACATAGAAATATTGTATTGTTGTATTGTATTGTATTCAATTTATTGTCATTGTCCCAATTTGGGACAACAAAATGAATTTTCCTTACAGGCAGTATCATTAAAAAAAATCACAAAGAAATAATAAAAATAAATAATAAATAAATAATAAAACATATTAAAAATAAAATTGAAATTGAATTAAAATTTAAATAAAAAAAGCACAAACACAGAAAGTCCACAACACAACATAACATATATGGCACCCAGGTGAGGAAGGCACCATAGTCCAGCCAGCCTCCCCTCCATGTTCATCCGTGGTCGGGGCCTTCCGAGCACCCGCAGACGCCGCCCCAGGTGGCCCGATGTTCAGGCCCTCACGCCGGGCTGGTGGAACGCCGACGCCGAACCCCGACGGTGAGCAGCCTCCTCCTCAGCGGCCCGGACCTCCTGGATCAGCCGCCTCCCGCAGCCGGAGTCTGCAGCTCCTGAGTCCGCTGGCCGAGCTGGGCAGAGTCACAGGACCCCGCGCTGTTAGTCAGCGCCGCCCGCGTTGGGAGCTCTGCAAACCGCAGCTCCATGATGTCGGCAGCAGGTCCAGCACTCCGGCTCCAGATGGCGACCCCCGGTAAGGCATCGCCAGCCCCGCGATGTTCCAGCGCTGTCCCTCAGCGCCGCTGCTGGAGCTCCGGTCGATCCCTGCAGGAAAGGCCGCGCCAATCCAGGCAGGTAGGCCGCTGTGGGGGGGGGGGGGGGGGCGAGGACGCGACTCGAATAATAGTCGCGTCCTCACCAGGAAGCGGCTGAAGTACGGTATCCCCCGCACCGTGCCCTCTTCCCCCACATAAAGACACCAAAAAAACACAAAAAAACACACTTTTACATAACTAAATAAACAAAAAAACAAAAAGATACCGGGCTGTAGGTGGAGGCTGCTGGCACCAGCGCCACCGGAAATACCCACAACAGATGGAATTAGAAAAGATTGGGAACAAGAATTAGCTATAAAAATCTCAAAAGAGACCTGGGATAATCATTTACTACAGGTGCATAAATGTTCGATCAATGTACGACATACGCTCATCCAATTTAAAACATTACATAGATTATATTATTCAAAAACTAAATTAAATAAAATCTTCCCTAATGTTTCACCAATCTGTGATAAATGCCTGTGTCAAGAAGCTACCATAGCGCACTCTTTTGTTTTTTGTACAAAAATCCAAAACTTCTGGTATGAAATATTTGATATTTTTTCAAAATTGATCAAAATAAAACTGGTACCAAAACCAGAATGGATTATCTTTGGAATATCGGAAGGTAACCCTGAACTAAACGTGTTTCAGAAGAATTTATTTAATTACGGGCTAATAATGGGAAAAAAGCTTATACTTAAATTCTGGAAAAATGCGCCCACACCAACAATAAAAATGTGGATATCAAATATGTTTGAAACATTACATCTGGAAGAGATGGGATTCCTCTTAGCAGGTAAAGCAGACCAATTCCAAAAGACGTGGTGTATGTTTCTGGACCTATTACAAGTATGAGGTGCAATAGTAATTTAAATAAATAAATAAATAAATAAATGGTATCAGGACCTGGTAACGGGAGGTAAAACAACAAAAACAGACTTGGTTGGTGGTCCCCTTTCTGCGTAGTTTAATGTAGAGCGATTGTTCCCATTTTCTCTTTCTTTCTTTTCTAGGATCTATTTTCTCACTTTACTTCCTTCTCTAACTTCTTTTCTAAGGGGCTTTCTTTTCCCAACACTCTTGCACTTCACGACTCTCGCGCACTTTCTTTACTTTCCTTACTTCTACTTTTTTCTTAAAGCTCAAAAAAAATGAAGCGGTACAAAAAATGTATTAAGATATATGTGTTGTGTAGTATTGTAATTTACCGTACTTCTAATAAAAAAAAAATAAAAAAAAAAAATAAAAAATCCACTTTGGTAGCAAAAACAGGAAGGCAGATTACTATCTAAATGGCGTCAAGTTGGGAAAAGGGGAAGTACAACGGGATCTGGGGATCCTTGTATATCAGTCTATGAAAGTAAATATGCAGGTACAGCAGGCAGTGAAGAAAGCAAATGGCATATTGGTCTTTTTTAACAAGAGGGGTTGAATATAGGAGCAAAGAGGTCCTTCTGCAGTTGTACAGACCACACCTGGAGTATTGTGTTCAGTTTTGGCCCCTTAATTTGAGGAAGGACATTCTTGCTATTGAGGGAATGCAGCGTAGGTTCACCGAACCAGCAGGTTGAGGAACAGCTTCTTCCCGGCGGCTGTCACTCTACTCAACAACGTACCTCGGTGACTGCCAATCACCACCCCCCCCGGACACTTATTATTATTTATTCAAATCATTTGCTATGTCGCTCTTCCAGGGAGATGCTAAATGCATTTCGTTGTCTCTGTACTGTACACTGACAATGACAATTAAAATTGAATCTGAATCTGAGGTTAATTCCCGGGATGGCGGGACTGTCATATGCTGAGAGAATAGAGCTGCTGGGCTTGTACACTCTGAAGTTTAGAAGGATGGGAGGGGATTTCATTGAAACATACAAGATTGTTAAGGGTTTGGACATGCTCGAGGCAGGAAACATGTTCCCGATGTTGGGGGAGTCCAGAACTAGGGGCCACAGTTTAAGAATGAGGAGTAAGCCATTTAGAACGGAGACGAGGAAACACTTTTTCTCACAGAGAGTGGTGAGTCTGTGGAATTCTCTGCCTCAGAGGGTGGTGGAGGCGGGGTCTCTGGATGCTTTCAAGAGAGAGCTAGATAGGGCTTTTAAAAATAGCGGAGTCTATTATATATCTATTGTATAGATCGAGGGAGATGAGAGGGGTAAGGTGGGGAGAGAGCTTGTGGCAGGAGGAAGGACGTGAATAAGGATTCATAAAAGGAGTGGGAGGGTGAAGTAAGGGAGGGAATGGGGGAGAGGAGGAGAGGGAAAAAAAGAGGGAGGGTGAAGAGGAGGGGAAGGGAGTGCTGGGGGATGTGGGGAAATGAGCCGCGCCTGTGCAGTTGGGGGCTATGGTTGAGTGGTGGAATATTGCGTTGGGGGAACGGGGCCCAACGTGTCCCACTTGGTCTAATATCAATTAAAAATTAAGCTACATTGACCAATATTTTTGTGTCTTTCAATATGTCCAATGTTGAGGATACTTTAACTTGTAATCTAATGTCTGAACATATAAATTTTCTAATTCATTCACTGATATTACCCATTAGTTAAGCATGATTAATCAACATATGCATCAGGACGCTGTAGCGGTACGTACTGTCACTAAAAACGCACTGCTGCGTGGCTTCAAACTCCGAATCATCTTATGTCCTCTATCTGAAAACTTAAAGCCGCAGATTTGAAAATTCATCCATGTTCACCTGAGTGTATTAAACTGTCGTTGTTATTCAGTGGACCAAGCAGCATCTGGGGAGTGATTAGGATCAGGATTCTTCTTCAGACTGACTCGTAATGTGGTCTGTCCATTCTTTCCGCAGATGCTGCCTGACCCGCTGGGTTCCTTCAGTACTTTGTGTCTTGCTCAAGATTCTGGCACCTGCAGCCTCTTGTGTCTTTTCTATATTAACCTGTTGTCCTGCTGTGCACTGACCTCTGTATGTCTTGCCGTCGGCCATTTAAAGAAGGTTGGTTGACGTTATGGAATTCTCTCTTTTGTAGCAATGTGAGGTGGCGGATTCAGAAGGAAATTGCTGAAGCATTTGGGATCGACATAACTCGCTTGCACCTCACAAAGCCCACATTTTTCTCAAGGATGAACAATACAGAAGCCAAGACAATGCATGATGAATATTGGCACCCGCACATTGATAAGGTATTGGCTAATATCTTGACACACAATGGTAAATATTGCAGTTATAATTCATTCAGTTCTATGATTCATATAATTTTATGAGGATATGTTATCTGCAAATAATTTGTTGCAATTCAGATAAAATCTGCTGCTCATTTATCATGGTGAAGGGCTACAATTTATTGATTTATTGCAGTGCTGTGCACACAGTAACGTGTGTTACAACATTTGCCTCGGAGCTTTGCTTTTAAAAACACATATTTCTTCAAGTTCCTCATTATTGGTTGCCCAAAATAAATGGAGCCTAGATTTAAGGGTATTCACAAAATATATGCAAATGGAAAGCCATATTCTTATCCTTTCTACCCGCTCCCCCATCCCTCACCTGGACTCTGCACTATTTCTCCCCTCCATCTAGATTCTTTCCTCTGGCTTCACAATTGGCAACTCTTCAATCCTTTTGTCTCACCCCTGTTTTCTCATCTCTGGCCTTTGTCCAACCATCCGCCTATCAAAGTCCCTTCCCCATCTGTTCACCTATTGTGACATCCTGCCTCTTCTCTCTTCCAGCTTTCTTTGTCTGTCCCCCCCAAAATCAGTCAGAAGAAGGGTTCCAACCCGAAACGTCTCCAAGGATGCTGCCAGACCCCTCAAGTTACCCCAAATCTGTGTCTGCAGTTCCTTCTTTCTACTCATTATCACCATGTTGTGTATTAATAAATGGTGTAAGAGTAGTAATTAAAGGGTAGTTGCGGTGGGTTATTTGTGCTAACAATAGACAAGGTCGGCCGCAGCGCTTGTTTCTGTACTGTATGGCTCTATGCCTCTGCTTATCAAAGGGTTTGACATTGAAGTTCAATCTCAGAAGATTCATAAATGTTGACCTCAATTCAGCAAAGACGGCACTGATTGTATAAACGAGATTTGAATGTCACCTAACTTAAAGGAAGCTTTTATTTTAGTTAACAATTGACTCATTGAAGGCTTTATTTGGACTTTATTTCCAAGTTATTGATGGGTGAAGTTCACAAAATCTTCAGCTATTTTCATTTCACTTCGGGGACTTGGTTGGTCGATTATCTGGCATGAATTAAACCTGTTTGTCTATTCATGGGTCACAAATCCATTTAAATGTGTCTTATTTGACTGCTACCTATCCTGGAGACTTAGGCTTATATTCCTGAGGACTTTCAGAAGGAAGAGCTTTCATGTGCATATCCTTTTTTCTTGCCTTTCAGGGAATACTAGTGTGTCCCTCTGATGGTAAGACTAGATTTAGGTTTATTATAGCCACATGTGCTGAGGTACAGTGGAAAGCTTTGTCTTTGTTTTACATGCTATCTAATCAGATCAGATAATTCTATACAATCGAGCCAATCAAGACAAACTAAAGTACAATAGATAGAGCAAAGGGGGAGATGCAGAGTGCATGAAAGGGCACAAAGTGCTGGAGTAACTCAACATGTCAGGCAGCATCTCCGGAGAACATTGATAGGTGGTGTTTTGGGTCGAGACCTTCTTTGGATTGATTGTTGGGGGTGGAGAAGAAAGCTGGAAAAGGGAAGAGGCAGGACAAAGCATGGTGGGTAATAGGTTGACATAGGCGAGGGGGGTTTGATATCGAGTGTATGGTGTGATATTATGATTTTTACTGTTTATGTTGTATGTGTCAAAGGCAACTAATTGAAATAATACAAGTTTATTCCATTCTCTATAGATTGTGTGTAGTACATAATGAAATAGTGACAGTGCTTCTGAAGTAACAAGTAGAAGCATTCACATGGAGGATAATTGGATTTGTAGCTTGTCGACCCTACAGTTACTGAGCTTTAACTAGTTTACGCTCACAATCTTTGAGTAAAGCAGAATGTTTGCTTTTTGGTTAATTTTTTCTGATGAGAGACATTACCTCGTGAATATTTGAATCAGTCGTTCGAAAGGTTCAATATTAAGCCTGATTACCATTTGTATTCATTTTGGCAGACAAAAATCACAAATTTTTACAGGCGATTTGAAAACATAGTTTTATCTCTTTTAAAGCGAGCATTTTTGCACATCAACGTCAATTATATAATTACGAATTCTGCTGTGACTTTATAAGCAGATGCAAGACTGCACCATATTCTAATTGCCAAGTAATGGCCTGACAGGATAACTTATAATTATTTCCCAGAATTTATTTTTTTGTGCTGCAAGTAATTAATCTCTCTTGATCATTCAAATTCATCGCTTATTTGTACTGGTTCTATTTATATGTAAATCACAAAGAACCGCAAGCTTTAAGTTTCACTAGACCAAGTGCAGACCCGTTGATTGTGAGGGAGGGGGAGGGGGGGAGGGGGGGCTGGGGGCTGGGGGGGGGGCGGGCGGCAGGCGGAGTCACACACACTAACTACCCCCTTGATATATTAATATTATTAATTTGCTCCTTTTACCCCATAACCGCCCTAACCACTGACACATAGCCCCCAACTGACAGGCGCATCTAGAGAGGGGGGGGGGGGTAGAGAGTGAGGGCAGAGAGAGAATGGGGAGAGACAGAGAGAAAGTGGTAGACAGAAGGGTAAGAGACAAAGGGGTGGAGGGGAGAAGGAGGGTGGGGGAGGGTGGGGGAGGAGGGGTGAGAGAGATAGGACGAGAGAGAGGGGGAGGAGAGAGAGGGCGGAGAGAGAGGGTGAGAGGGGGATGAGAGGGGGGGAAGGGAGGGGGAGAGGTGGGGGGGAGGGGGGGGGGGAGGGGGGGAGAGAGAGAGAGAGAGAGCGAAATGCAACCGTGCGCACGTGTTCAGAATGTTCTGGAAATGAAGCATGCGCATCTCATGCATGAAAGCTGTCGGCAGCTCGACGAAATTCAGGGGAGGAGCCCTGAACTCCCATAGGATCTTGGTAGGAGAGAGGAGAGAGAGGAGAGGGAGTAAGGAGATGGGAGGAGGAGGTCGGAAGAGGAGGGGGGGGGGGGGGGGAGAGAGAGAGAAGGAGGAGAGGGGCGGCAGCCCGAGCGCGAAGCACGGAGCGATCTGAGGACGTTGAAAAGCAGCGGGGGGACCAACCGATTGTGGCTTCCGCCAGCGTGACAGATCCGGGCCGGGAGGGATGGAGGGTTGGGGGGGGACAGATGATCGTCCCCTGTGACGGGTAGAGAGCAACGATCCAATAGCGGTATAGGATCTTTAGTTGAGAGGAGAGAGGGGAGAGAGAGAGGAGGGAGGGGAGGAGGGGAGGAGATGAGAAGGGGGGGGGGGGGGGGGTGGTGGGGGACCCGGGCCAGTGAGTGGGCTGTCAAATGAGGAGAGAGAGAGAAGCGGCTTCTGACTGGAAACCCACAGCTGGAATGAGCGCGCAAGGGGCGGGGCTTCACAAACTGCACCGACCGTGAGGAGAAGGTTCAGCGCGTGAGGCTTCGCTGCTCCGAGATCTGTAGAACCAAGATCCTATAGCGGAACGGAGCCTCAGGGGGAGGGGGCCAGGAGGCAGGTAGCCTGGATTGGTGGGCATGTGGGCATTGTGACGTCAGCAGCTGGCAAGCGACGATTATATTTTAAAAAGTGAGTTTAAAGCAACTTTATTCATAATCTGGGTCTTTATCAATCCAGCTGAGTCCAACCGCCCATTGTAGCTAATACCCTCAACTTCAGGCAGCACTCTGGTAATCTCATCTGCATCCTTGCCAAAGCCTCCACATCTTTCCTGTAATGGGGCGACCAGACCTGCACACAATATTCCAAATGTGGCCGAACCAAATTCTCATAGAGCTTCACGGTGATTTCCTGACTCTAATACTCAATGCCCCGACGTGAAGGCCAGTGTAGCATATGCATTCTTTACTATTCTATGTTGCCACTTTCAGGGATCCTTTATTGAAGAACTTTTCATTACACATGATCCATATTCCTCTCTTCCCTGCATATCCATGTGCCTAGCTGAAAGCTTCAAACACCACTATCACATCTTCTCCACCACCACCCATGGCAGCACGTTTCAGGTACTTCAGATTCAGATTCAGATTCAGATTCAGATTCAGATTCAATTTTAATTGTCCTTGTCAGTGTACAGTACAGAGACAATGAAATGCATTTAGCATCTCCCTTGAAGAGCGACATAGCAAACGATCTGAATAAAAAAAAATAATAAGTGTCCGGGGGGGGGGGGGGGGGGGGGGGGGGGGGGGGGGGGGGGTGATTGGCAGTCACCGAGGTACGTTGTTTAGTAGAGTGACAGCCGCCGGAAAGAAGCTGTTCCTCGACCTGCTGGTTCGGCAACGGAGAGACCTGTAGCGCCTCCCGGATGGTAGGAGGGTAAACAGTCCATGGTTGGGGTGAGAGCAGTCCTTGGCGATGCTGAGCGCCCTCCGCAGACAGCGCTTGCTTTGGACAGACTCAATGGAGGGGAGCGTGGAACCGGTGATGCGTTGGGCAATTTTCACCACCCTCTGCAATGCCTTCCGGTCGGAGACAGAGCAGTTGCCATACCATACTGTGATGCAGTTGGTAAGGATGCTCTCGATGGTGCAGTGGTAGAAGTTCACCAGGATCTGTGGAGACAGACGGACCTTCTTCAGTCTCCTCAGGAAGAAGAGACGCTGATGAGCCTTCTTGATCAGAGTAGAGGTATTGTGGGTCCAAGAGAGGTCATCGATGTTGACCCAGGAACCTGAAGCTAGAAACACGTTCCACCTCCGTCCCGTTAATGTGGATGGGGGTGTGCGTGCCGCCTCTGGACTTCCTGAAGTCTACAATGAGCTCCTTGGTCTTCTTGGAGTTAAGGGCCAGGTTGTTGTCAGCGCACCATGCTGCTAAGTGCTGGACCTCCTCCCTGTAGGCCAGCTCATCGTTGTTGCTGATGAGGCCAATCACCGTTGTATCATCTGCATACTTGATGATGGTGTTAGTACCATGTACAGGTGTGCAGTCATGGGAGAAGAGGGAGTAGAGGAGGGGGCTCAGCACTCAGCCCTGAGGAACGCCGGTGTTCAGGGTGAGGGTTGAAGAGGTGTGCTTGTCTAACCTCACAGACTGGGGTCTGTTGGTTAGAAAGTCCAGTATCCAGTTGCAGAGGGAGGGGTCGATGCCCAGGTTACCGAGTTTGGTGATCAGTTTTGATGGAATAATGGTGTTGAATGCTGAGCTGTAATCGATGAACAGCATTCTTACATAAGTGTCTCTGTTGTCAAGGTGGGAGAGGGCGGAGTGAAGTGCCGTTGAGATGGCATCCTCCGTACTCCTGTTCTTGCGGTAGGCAAACTGATAGGGATCCAGTGTGGGGGGTAGGCAGCTTTTGAGGTGTGCCAGGACCAGCCTCTCGAAGCACTTGGTGATGATGGGGGTAAGTGCAACTGGGCGGAAGTCATTGAGGCTTGCCGCAGTGGAGTGTTTTGGCACTGGCACGATGGAGGTGGCTTTAAGGCAAGTGGGGACAACTGCTTGGGCAAGTGACAGGTTGAAGATGTCAGTCCAGACGTCTGTGTAAAATAAAACTTGCCCAGCACAGTATCTTTGAACTTTACCCCTCTAACCATAAAGCTGGGCAGTGTGTCCTCGGTGGGCCGAAGGGCTTATTTTCATGCTGTATCTCAGTGGTTCAATGGTACTCTAGTGTCACAGTGAAATTATTTTTTGCATACCGTTCAGTAACAGTATTACTAAACATAAACACAATCTTAGATTAGGTGGTAACATGTAGGAATAAACACTGAGACAGTATATGAAATTCACAAGGTTTTGGCTCCAAACTAAACTAATCCACAGCATCACAAGAATCTTACCAGAGTTAATGTACTGTGTGATATCTAATAAATAAAGAACTATCAAAATGTTTTGGCTTTGTTAAGACGTTGTTTCCATTAGTGGGAGACCAGAGGCCATAGCCTCAAAATAAGACGACGCTCCTTTAGAAAGGAGATGAAAAGGAATTTCTTTAGTCAGAGGATGGTGAATCTGTGGAATTCATTGGAGGCCAAATAATTGTGTATTTTTAAAGCGGAGATTGACAGATTCTTGAGTAGTATGGGTGTCAAGGCTACGGGGAGAAGACAGGAGCATGGGGTTGAGAGGGAAAGATAGATCAGCCATGATTGCTCACCATCACCCGGCGGGGTCACAACATCGGAGGCCTGGATTGCCTCAGCGCAGAGGGAGAGCAAGGAGGGAAGAGACAATGACTTTGGGACTTTAAACCGTGTTGAGTGTTTGTTTTGTTATTTATTCTATGTTATGACTGCAGGCTAAACCATTTAGTTGCACTGAAAAGTGCAATGACAATAAAATGGAATCCAATCCAATCCAATTGAATGGCGGAGTTGACTCAATGGACCAAATGGCCTACTTCTGCTCCTATGACTTATGAACATGACTAATGCATTGAAAACTTTGTTGCCTCTTCATTGCAGTTGTGTGACTGCCATGTCTATGTGCTCAGATTTGCAAATGATGTGTTCATCATGTTTTTTACGGACTGTGCAGCATTTATCATCTCTACCGTACACGGCTCCAAGTTATCAGTTGCTGTTGTACGACAGGCAAATGTGGCACTCGGGTATTGCTCAGTTGTATCTTCCAATGATGAATGATCACTTAATTTCCAACCAGACGTTTTAAAAAATGATTGCCATGGAGAAACATTTTCCTGTGAACAGGAGTTATTCTGATGAATGTTGGTGTTGTGACATTGTAAGGGTTACACTGCGCTGAGTAACAGAACAGGAACATGTCTTCAGCCCACAATGTCTATGCCGAACAAGATGCCAAGATAAATTAATCTCTTCACCCTGCACGTGTTTCATATCCCTTCATTCTCTGTATATCCATGTGCCTAACTAAAAGGCTCTTAAACACCACTATCGTATCCAAACTAAAATGTATACTTGCTTGTCTCCACGTTTAGTAGAAATAAAGAACTGTGTATGCTGGTTTATGCCAAAGATAAACACAAATGCTGGAGTAGCTCAGTGGGGCTAGCAGAATCCACCTTCAGACTGAACGTAGGGGTGGAGGGAGAGGGGGGAGGGAAACAGCTGGCGATAAGAAAAGACTAGGATCATTCAGGGACAGTCACAAATGACCTCAGGCAGGGTGGTGCCCAAAGACTTCGCTATAAGATCTTTGGTGGTGCCCTGGTAGGCCCATCTTGGGAAGGTGTGATCTCAGGAGGGATACAATGTGGTGAACTTGTCGAACTGGCTAGACCACTCGGGAAGAGAGAGGGGAGGGGAGTGAAGGTAGAAGTTACTTAAAATTAGAGAATTCAACAGTCATGCCGCTGAGTGGCAAGCTACCCAAGTGAAATATGAGCAAAATCGCCACTTTTATGTTGTTACATCAAATTATGTTCAGTTATACTCTTCTCGGCGGAATACAAACAGGAACTAAATCTGACCTAGACACAAAATGCTGGAGTAATTCAGCGAGACAGGCAGCATCTCTGGAGAGAAGGAAAGGGTGATATTTTGGTCGAGACCCTTCTTGATTGCCTGTTCCGCTGAGTTACTACAGCATTTTGTGTCTATCTTTGATTTAAACCAGCATCCGTAGTTCATTCCTACACACTAAATCTGACCTGCTTGTCCTGCTGTCTTCCACAGGTGACATATGGATCATTTGACTACACTTCATTACTTTACTTGTCTGACTACAAGATTGATTTTGGAGGTGGAAAATTTGTGTTCGTTGATGAGCTTGTTAACAGAACTGTTGAGCCGCGAATAGGTATGAATTTCACTTCTCATTTCCCCCATTCTTGTTTAGGTTTATGAGCGTCACAGGCTGTGTGAAAAAGCTTTGTTTTGGATGCTGTCCAAACAGATCCGGTACAGCAAAAAGAGCAAAGTAGAAGATACTGTGTAGAATACAGTTCTCAGCATTGTAGCATCAGTTCCACGGACAAAGTCCTGTATCTGCAATGGAGTAGGGATGAATCAGATAGTATCCTATATTATGGTTTAGGGGTTGTTTAAGAAGGAACTGCAGATGTTGGAAAATAGAAGGTAGACAAAAATGTTGGATAAACTCAGCGGGTGCAGCAGCATCTATGGAGCAAAGATCTGAAGAAGGGTTTCAACTTGAAACGTTGCCTATTTCCTTCGCTCCATAGATGCTGCGTCACCCGCTGAATTTCTCCAGCATTTTTGTCTAACTTGTGGTTTAGGGGTTTAGGTTCATTATTGGAGTTCAGTGAAAAAGCATTGTTTTGCATGTTATCCAAGCAGAACAGATACCATGGGGTCGAGATGAGTCACATGGTACCCAGGCCTAGTTTACGGAAGGACCGTTCAGAAGCCTGACAACAGAGGGGAAGAAAGTGTCCTTGAACCTTGTGGTGCGTGCCTGCCTGCGAGTTTCTGTATCTTCTCCCTGCATTCCTTTCTCTGCAGGGGGAAACACAAATATTTGTGTGGGACAGGTCTGATTCTGTTGGCTGCTTTTCCATGGCAGCGTGAAGTGTGTATGGAGTCAATGGTGGGGAGACCAGTCTGTGTGATAGACTAAGGATCATCATTTTCATTTGCATCATTTTCTTCAATTGTTCCCCTGGAGAATTGCAATGCAATGCTCAACACTAAACTGCAGTTAGACACAAAAAACTGGAGTAACTCAGCAGGACAGGCAGCTTTTCTGGAGAGAAGGAATGGGTGACATTTCGGGTCGAGACCTTCTTCAGACCCCTTCTCTCCAGAGATGCTGCCTGTCCTGCTGTGTTACTCCAGCTTTTTGTGTTTAATTTTGGTTTAAACCAGCATCTGTAGTTCTTTCCTACACTAAACTGCAGTTTACAGGTCCCGTGCAGCCTTTGTGTTGCAATAATCCTTGTCTTGGAATCTGGACAATGTGGTCTTGTGCAGGTCCATATTGCTTCAATCTCAGATTCAATTTAATTGTCATTGTCAGTGTACAGTACAGAGACAACAAAATGCATTAAACTGCAGTTAGACACAAATCTTTCTGTGTGACCAATCTTGACTTGGATTCCTGCCAAGAGCTGTTATTGTCAACACCTTGATATACTTGTGAATACATTGGAAAATTAGTTCAACGATTACAGATGACTCCAGAAGCTTTGTGGCTTGCTTGAACAGCAAGCCTGACAATCTGCAGCTCTATTTAAATGTAGTTGTTTCAGAATCTCCCAGTTGTATTAAGCACTTAATCAAACCCATGCCTGAGTGAAATAGAATTTTGCTTTTGCTCGTTCATTTCTGCTGCATAACTTTATTTATGTAAGGCACTGATTCCAGGGTTTGGCAAGAGGGAACAATTGGGAATTAGCAGACAACAAGCGAACCATATCCGAGGAAATTTGTTGTGTTTTCAGATTTAATGTGAGAAATACAAGACCATAAGACAAAGGAGCAGAATAAGGCCATTTGGCCCATCCAGTCTACTCTGCCTTTCGATCATTGCTCATCTATTTTGTCTTCTCAACCCCATTTTCCTGCCTTCTCCCGTAATCTTTGAGACCCTCACTAGTCAAAAATCAGTTAATCTACACTAAAAATGTCTGAAGAAGACCCGCACCGACACCCATTCCTTCTCTCCAGAGATGCTGCCTATCCCGCTGAGTTACACCAGCATATTGTGTCTTTATCAGTCGTCTGTGGCATTGAATTAGTTCTCCCGTAATTGTAAGTTGTCCCTAGTGTGTGTAGGATAGTGTTAGTGTGTGGGGATCGCTGGTTGGTGCTGACAGGGTGGACTGAAGGGCAAGTTTCCACGCTGTATCTAAACTAAAAACACAAAACTACTGAAGGAGATGAAGGGAATGAGCATTGCAGGGGGAAACCATATCTTAAGGACAGGTCTTTCCCATTCCCACGCGGACCATTCTGCCCTGGGACTCCTCCCTTGTCAGAGTGAGGCCAGATCCAAACTGGTGGAACATCACCTCATATTTCGCTTGGGCAGCATAAAACCTAATGATATCAACATTGAGTAAGAACGAACTGTAGATGCTGGTTTACACTGAAAATAGACATACAATGCCGGAATAATTCAGTGAAGTCAGGCAGCATCTCTGGAGAAAGGGAATAGGTGATGTTTTGAGTCAAAGTGACTCAAATCTGTTTCGGGTCAAAAGACGGGTTTCGTCCTGAAATGCCACCTATTCCTTTTCTCCAGAGATGCTGCCTGATCCAGCATTGTGTGTCTATCTTTGGTACCAACGTTGAATTTGCCAATTTTATGTAACCTCTAACCATCCTCCCCCCTTGTTTCTTCCCCCCCCAGCTCCTTGCTATTCCCCCCCCCCCCGCCTCCCCTATGACTCACCTTGACTCCCACCTATTCTTCCCCCCAACCCCACTCCTCTTGCAACATTTCTCCCTCTGGCTTCAAAATCCATGAAGTTTCAAACCTGTCTCACACCTATTGTTCATATCTCTGGCCTTTGTTCCAATCATCTGCCCCCCCCCCCCCCCCCCACCCTTGCCTGTGTCGACATATTACTTGCCACGGTTTGTCCTGCCTCTCCCACCCCCCACCCCCTCCCCCCCCCCCCCCACCCCCATCCTACAACTAGACTGTGGAAGGCTCTTGGACTGAAACGTCACCTATCCATGTTCCCCAGCGATGCTGCCTGACCCGCTGAGTTACTCCAGCACTATGTGTCGTTTTATGACATACCGAGATAATTAGCAAAGGTATATCAGAACCAAAGAAGCAGAGTGAGAATTCGCAAGCAGACATAATTTTTGCCTGGCTTCACTTTCAGTCAGTTTGTTACTAAATCACTTGAGAAATTGTCAGGAAAGAGTGAAGCTTGTATATAAACAGCAGAAGGCGGGTGTATCGGACAACTCCAATCATTATTAGACTGATTGCAGCAATCTTAGAAATAGCAGATAATATGCAACTGATTGATGGGAGACTGGGGTGAATTTACACAATGAGGAAGGATACCAGCATATTATTTCTAAATATGATGCTTATCTCGTTAAATGCCCCATGGCTGGTGTTCAGTGGTGGCAATTATGTAGTGAACTTGTTGCAGTTTCATTTCTATGAGTAATGATTGAAATTATCATAATTTAAAAGTGGGATGTTCATTAGTCACAGCAATGTTTGAATTACTGGAAGAGAAATTCTTCCCCTGCGGCTTGTGGTCAGTGCACGATACATTTTAAGTTGAGGAGATAATTTGGTGCGATTGAAACTGTACGTTCTTCCCGTGACCTGTGTAGGTTTTCTCAGGGTGCTCCAATTTCCTCCCAGGTTTGTAGGCTAATTGGCTTGGTAAAATTGTCCCTACTGTGTGTAGGATAGTGTAAGTGTGCGAGGGTCGCTGATCGACGCGGACTGGGTGGGCCAAAGGGCCTGTACCCATGTGGTGCAACGGATGAGTGACTTTGAATGTATTTATAGGACATTATAGGACTCATCAAAAACCAATAATTATACGCAGAACGTAGAGAGCCGTACAGCACAAGAACAGGCCCCTTTAGCGCACTATGCCAGTGCCGAACATGATACAAAGACCAACTCTTATCTACCTGCACATAATCCATATCCCTCCATTCCCTGCATACCCATGTGCCATCTAAAAGTCTAGGAAATGTGACCCATCCCAAAGACATTTAAGAAAAGGTTGCAGTAGGTTGCAAAAGGTACCAGGTTTAAGAAAATCCAACTATATGGAGAGTATTGAAAATTAGATTATATTTGCTTCAAAATATTCCATTCAGGGCAGCACAGTGGAGCAACAGTCGAACTACTGCCTCACTGCACCAGAGACGCCGATTCAAACCCAACCTCGGGTGCTGTCTGTGTGGAGTTTGCAAACTCACTGTGACCACGTGGGTTTCCTCCAGGTGTCCAGGTTTTCTCCCACATCTCAAAGACATGCAGGTTTGTAGGATGATTGGCCTCTGCGAATTGCCCCTAGTGTGTAGGGAGTGTATATGAAAGTGGGATGAAAGTCCGGATCATGGGTGCTGTCTGTACGGAGTTTGTACATTCTCCCTGTGACCACGTGGGGTTTTTCCGGGTGCTCCGGTTTCCTCCCACATTCCAAAGACGTACAGGTTTGTGGCTTTGGTAAAATTGTAAATTGTCCCTAGTGTGTGTAGGATAGTGTTTGTGGGCGTGGATCGCTGGGCTGTTTGGGCCGAAGGGTCTGTTTCCATACTGTATCTCTAAACTAAAGTAAATATGACAAAGTTTAAT
This sequence comes from Leucoraja erinaceus, assembly GCF_028641065.1. Lineage (NCBI taxonomy): Eukaryota > Metazoa > Chordata > Chondrichthyes > Rajiformes > Rajidae > Leucoraja > Leucoraja erinaceus. The sequence continues at coordinate 41,645 of NC_073399.1, read as the reverse complement.
GTTGCTCATCTTTCATATCCCAGGTCGAGTTTCGTTCTTCACATCTGGCTCCGAAAATCTTCACTATGTGGAAAAGGTATCATGGGGCACACGGTACGCCATTACAGTGTCCTTCACATGTGATCCTGTCCATGCCATTCAAGACCCTTCGTTACCATGAACTGGTTGACAGCCTGAATAGTTAAGGGTTGAAGAGCATCTTATTCCTGGAAAGTATTTCATGAAAACACAGCCATTAATCACTTACACATTTTAACAAGTAGAAACAAAGAACTGCAGATGAGGTTTTATACCAAAGATCGAAACATGGCTGGAGTAACTCAGCGGGTCAGGCAGCATCTCTGGGGGAAAAAAGGATTACGTCACGTTTTGGGTCAGGACCTTTCTTTGGATTGACCCAAAACACCACATCCTTTTTATCCAGAGATGCAGCCTGACCCGCGAAGTTACTCCAACCCTTTTTGTCATTACATTTTAACTAAGTTAGATCATCCCCAAGATTTATGTGTTTGTAGGTCAATTGGCTTCTGTAAATTGCCCCTAATGTGTAGGGAGTAGATGTCCAAAGTGGGATAACTTAGAACTTGTGTGAATAGGTGATCGATGGCCAGCGTAGACTCGGTGGGCCGAAGGGCCTGATTCCATGCTGTCTCTCTACTAAACTAATTATACAATGATTGTACGTAAATAAAAGAAGAGGGGGTAATACAGTATTAATAATCAATTGGGTTCTGCGTCTCATATCAGTATTTCAAGAACAGTAATTTTAAAGGTGTATGATTTTGCTAAAATACTGAATATACTGTTAAAGTTAAGAGTTAATGACCATAAGGACTGATTGGTGAACATTAGATATTTTTGTTTAGTTGATAAAATATTGAACAATTATTTGATTTGGTATTTGAAATTATTAAAAGGCTGGTCAAAGTGGTTCACTGACTGATGAAATACTCAGGTTATTCATTGATTGACCATATAGTTATTAAGTCATTTTTTAGCACTGAGGGAGATTCTAAGAGAGGATTGATGGCACAAGTAACAAAACAGCGGCCTAAAAGCAAAAAAAAACTGCAAATGCTGTAAATCTGAAATAAAAATGATTATCCAGAGGATCTTGACATGGATCGAATACTGATGATTATTAGAATCTCAGTTTGGACATAATTTATCACTAGTCTTTTCTCTTTTCATTGAAGTCTACATGTATTAGATATAAAACCTTTTGCTTTCACACAATAAGAAATATATAACATTTTTCACACATTTCTTTGTTTCAAAATGATTTCTGGTCAGCACCATTCGATTAAGGAGCCTTTAAGACATTATCAACCTCTGGCCATGATTGTACGCAAATAGATTTGATAAGAATATCTAGGTAAATAAATGATGTTTGTTGTGGGTGTGCTGTGTCTAGCTTTAATTTTTTCACCTTTAAACATGTTTTCTCAATTGCCTGAATAAACCACAGCATTTGTTGAGAAATATTTCACTCCTGCCTTCTCAGATGCTGATCAGGTTATGAAAATGTCTAATTTAATTCTACTTTGTTTCTTTAGCTCCCACAATAATTTGCTTTTCAAAGCCAAATCGAGTTCACAGTGACTGGAGTAACTTTGGATTTTTAGACAGGTGGCTAGAAATCAAGTGGCTTGCAATCTATTGAGCACCATCATTTGCTTTGTCACATTTATATACTTATTCAGTGGCGCCCAACCCAGGCGACTATTTGCATGCTGGCCACAGAAGCAGATCTACGAACATATTACAATCGCTCCACGATTTTTCAGCAGACAGCCGGCGACTGTCAGAACGGAACGAGAACGCACACACACACACACACACACACACACACACACACACACAGCTTCCTTCACTAGCTGGTTATGCAGGCGGGGGGGACAGGACAAGCGGGGGTAGCGCTGCCTAAACAATTCACATGGTGCAAAGCCAAGGTGAAACAGACACACACTACGATGAACAGGAAGGTTGGCGCTGTAAAAAGACAGCTAAAGCACAGTGTATGGTAAGTCCTTTAAAAGAGGGAGGGAGAAGGAGGGAGAAGGAATGGAGACAACTTTTAAGAAGCCAGGGATACACGGCTGTGAAGCTCGGCGGACATTAACATTACCGGTCGGTTTATCCTTGGTTCTGAAAACTACTGCTTACCTTTTTTTTCCCCAATGGGCCAATGAAATTCACTGGTCAGCATCAGCTACAACCTACGAGAACCTCCAAGAACCTTCGACCCATTAGGACCTCCTGGCGATTCATCTACGGCTCGAGAACTCTCGCTACTACCATGAAGGCGACTGCCCGGCAACCACCCGCGAACATGTGGCGACCGCATAGTCTCCTGCAGTCGCCTAAGTGGGACACGCCCATTATATCTGTTTGTGCAGCAATTTTTCTTACTTTATCTTCCACTCAACGCTATTCCCTTATCATGTATCTATGCACTATAATTGGCTCAATTGTAATCATGAATTGTATATCTGCTGACTGGATGGCACACTACAAAAGCTTTTCACTGTACCTCGATGCACCTGACAATAAACTAAACAGCCATTTGTTTTGTTAATTTCCAGGAATGGAATACTTTATTCCTTAGCACTACTTGGTATGGACAGAACTTGTTTAGCTCAAAACAGCTCCAATGGAAGTGATAACCCCTCTCTATCAAAACCAGGTCAACCCTATAGATTGCTACCATTAAGAAGCAGTACACATCTACACAATTTAACAGGTAGGCGTTTCAGACATTAATTACATTCCAGTCCTTGGAGAACATGAGCATGTAGCCACCCGATTTACAGCCACCTGTAAACCCCATTGTACAAAAATTCAAAGTTGGTCAGTCCTCAAAAATTTGTCCAAAGATAAGTAACAGGAGCCATCCGGCCCATCGAGTCTGCTCCGCCTTTCAATCATGGATGATCTATCTTCCCCTCTCAACCCCATTCTCCTACCTTCTCCTAATCAGGAATCTGTCAATCTCCACTTTAAAATTATCCATTGACTTAGCATCCACAGATTCACCACCCTCTGATCAACAAAATTCCCTTTCACCTCCTTTCAAAAGGTACGTCCTTTTATTCTTAGATTAAAGATGAACTACGTTGCCTCTTAAAAAAAAGACAGTGTGCAGGATGGAGTAACTCAGTGGGCCCGGCATCATCTCTTTGGTGATGTTTCAGGTTGGGACCCTTTTTCAGACTTCTTTAAATCTGCTTGCTTTAACTCAATATTTTGACATGAATAAATTAAAACAATTCCGATTTATGGCTAAAGGCCTTGAGCATATTGGATAATGTCTAAATCAACAACTATACCTCCTTCATCCATCTGTAACAGTTTGACACTTCAATACACTTGATTCACAACAATTTAATGACCACCACTTTAGGAAATTGTACAAATGTTAAAAATGTTTGTTCATAAGTTATCGGAGCAGAATTAGGCCATTCGGCCCCATCAAGTCTACTCTGCCATTGAATCATGGCTGATCTATCTTCCCCTTTCAACCCCATTCTCGTGCCTTCTCATAAACTTTGATGCCCATACTAATCAAGAACCTATCAATCTCTACTTTAAAAATACCCAACGACTAGGCATCCACAGTAGTCTGTAGCAATGAATTCCACAGATTCAAAGATATTTGAAAAGCTAACATACAGAAGGTTACAACATAGAATGCGGATATGGGTTTGAGATAATATGAGAAGGTGAATTGGTTAAAGAACAGTAAGTAATAGGAAACAATGACTTCTTACTGCCCATCCCATTTATTGTCATTTATTTTGCTGCTATTAGTGTTGTTTTCCTTTTTCTATTTAAGTGCCTTATTTTTTCTATTTAAGTGCCCTTTAATCTTTCAACATCTTTAATGGTAGTCATTAACCTTTTCTCGGTCACAAACATTAAGCTAATGAGCTGGTAATTTCCTGCTTTCTGTTTAAGGTAAATTCTGAGGAAAATAACAGGGAAGTTTTTTATCTGAAAGATCCCGAAGGGAAAATGTTGGTTATGCAGACAGACAGCAACACCCGTCTGAGTAAAAACTGCACAGCAGAGTTTCTTCTTCTTCTATGTAGTTTTTTTGGTGGTTGGCAAATTACTTTTTAGTGCATTACCGCCACCAACTGGTATGGAGTGTGGATCAAATAACTATTAGTATATTAGTATACATAACTTATATACTAATAACCTATATCTTTCCGAACAAATGGGTTACCCTGAGAAAAAGCAATAGGATTTGACAGCACTTATATGAATTCTTTTGTAAAATATCTATTAAATCAAATTGTACTTTTTCTTTTCTGAATCGTTCACTCATTTGTCTTCTTTCTTCCTCACACCTCTCACAATGTACAATGACATGCTCTATTGGCTCTTCTTGCCCACAGTATTCACATCTGTCTGTATTATGCTTGCCTATTATAAAAAGTGTACTGTTCAGACCAGTGTGTCCAAATCTGATTCTTGAAGTTACTGTCTCCTCTTTTGTGTTTTTTCCTACACATCTCATTTCTCCCACTTTCCTCTGGACTCTGTAGAACCACCGTCCTTTCCGCTCTTCCTCCCATTGCTTTTGCCATCTTTCCTTCAGTCTTTGCTTAATAATGTCTTTGATTTCAGTTTTACCTATGTTAATACTTAAATCAATCTTACTTCTTTTTGTTACCTCTTTTGCTACCTTATCTTCCATTTTAGTACCTCTAATGCTAATGTGTGCTGGTACCCATAAAAATATGACTGTAAGCCCCATCATTTTAATTCTGAATAGTGTTTGTTGTATTTCAATCAAAATGTCTGGTCTACTGTCTGAATGGCTGTGCTAAACTCTTTATTGCTAAACTTGAATCTGAACAAATAACTGTCCTTAAAGGCCTGGTATCCTCGACCCACTGTGTACTGCTAACAATATTGCAATCATTTCACCTGTGTATACTGATACCTCATTATTGATCCTCTTCCCTACTTTGATGTGAAATTCTGGTACAATAAATGCTACTCCTACTTTATCTACTGAATCTTTTGATGCATCTGTATAAATTTGGACAAAACTGTAGTATCTGTCAATGTATTCCTGTATGATGACTGAATTATACATATGCTGTTTATCCTTGTTTTTGTGTTCTAATATTTTAAAGTCTACTGTTGCATCTGGAAGTATCCAAGGTGGAATTGAAGGTAATGGAACCGATCATGATGCTAAATTCCTTTTGCCTGCTCATGATCCAAATCTCTCCGTTCCCTGCATATTAATGAGCCTATCTAAATAAAGTACCTATCTAAATAATGTGCCTTTCTATCTAAATAATGTGCCTATCTATCTAAATAATGTGCCTATCTAAATAATGTGCTATCTATCTAAATAATGTGCCTATCTATCTAAATAATGTGCCTATCTATCTAAATAATGTGCCTATCTATCTAAATAATGTGCCTATCTATCTAAATAATGTGCCTATCTAAATAATGTGCCTATCTAAATAATGTGCCTATCTAAATAATGTGCCTATCTATCTAAATAATGTGCCTATCTATCTAAATAATGTGCCTATCTATCTAAATAATGTGCCTATCTAGCTAAATAATGTGCCTATCTAAATAATGTGCCTATCTAAATAGCCTATCTAAATAATGTGCCTATCTATCTAAATAATGTGCCTATCTAGCTAAATAATGTGCCTATCTAGCTAAATAATGTGCCTATCTAAATAATGTGCCTATCTAAATGTGCCTATCTAAAAACCTGTTCATGATCCAAACCTCTCGTTCCCTGCATATTAAAGTGCTTATCTAACTATCTAAAAACCTCTTAAACGCCACTCACTCTCAGAGCTGTTTCTACCACAACCCTTCATAAAACTTCATAAATGTTGCATTTTTTTCCCACTCAAATGCAGACGACATCTTGGTAAAACTCTTCTGCATCTTCTCCAAAGCCTTCACATCCTTTCTTCAATGGGGCTACAGAACTCCTTGTTCTCCTAATGAGTGTTTATGTTTACATGAAATGGCCATGTAAATGTTCCCAACTTTGTCTCCAAACTCCCTCTTACCTATCACTTCCAGCCTATTGTTTATCCACGGGAAGTTACAGGACCAACCAACATGCCCCATCTACACTAGTCCCACCCCGACCAACATGCCCCATCTACACTAGTCCCACCCCAACCAACATGCCCCATCTACACTAGTCCCACCCCGACCAACATGCCCCATCTACACTAGCCATCTACACTAGTCCCACCCCGAACAACATGCCCCATCTACACTAGTCCCACCCCGACCAACATGCCCCATCTACACTGGTCCCACCCCGACCAACATGCCCCATCTACACTAGTCCCACCCCGACCATCATCATGCCCCGTCTACACTAGTCCCGTGCATCCTAGCCCCGATGGGCCGAGTGCCACCTCCTTCCTCCCCGGACAACAACCGAGGGGTAAAACACAGACGAAACCTCTTCCAACCACCCGAATCCCTCAGGGAATGCCCCCGTCCTGTCTTTGAAATCAAGCCGTCACAATTGTTCACGATCCGTCAGCATTATCCTTGTTTTAATAAATATTCAAAAGCTGATCAAGTTCAAGTTGTAATTTATTGTCACTTGCACCAATTAAGTTCCAGTGATATTTGAGTTACTGTACAGCCACACTGAGTGAAAAGCAACAGGACACACAGCCACATAAAATAAAATCTAATATAAACATCCACCACAGTGGAATCCCCATTCTTCACTGTGATGGAAGGTAATAAAATTCAATCATCTTCTCCTTTTGTTCACCCGTGGTCGGTCGGGGCTGTTGAACCCTCCGCAGTCTCCGCTCACTCACTGCCGGCCGACACACGACATAAAAGTCCCTTTAAACTTCCATGATCCAAAGACATCCCCATGAAGAAGGCCTACGCATGGACAGCTATCCAGCCAGAAGATGCAAAAGGATTGTGGGAGTTTGCGATATTTCTTACAAGTATGAAAGAAATGACTACACATGCAAGAAATGAATGTTGTCGTCAATATGAGAATGATCACTCTAAAACTGTCCTATAGACTTAGAGAAAAGATAAAGCTGGTATGTTAGAGAAAAATGACAATGGAGAGGCCATGTTTCCTGATCTGGGGAACTTCATGGAAAAGCAAGTACGGTTCATGTCAAATTTACAATGTGGGAGTATTCAAGATCCTAAACCAATCGCTACTGTCAAAGGTTCTACCTTTACTAAAACAAAAGGAAGATCAGGACCTAAGGAAAGTAGATTTGTTTCCGCTGTAAATACCTGCAGAAACATAGAATGCGGATATGGGTTTGAGATAATATGAGAAGGTGAATTGGTTAAAGAACAGTAAGTAATAGGAAACAATGACTTCTTACTGCCTATCCCATTTATTGTCATTTATTTTGCTGCTGTTAGTGTTGTTTTCCTTTTTCTATTTAAGTGCCTTATTTTTTCTATTTAAGTGCCCTTTAATCTTTCAACATCTTTAATGGTAGTCATTAACCTTTTCTCGGTCACAAACATTAAGCTAATGAGCTGGTAATTTCCTGCTTTCTGTTTAAGGTAAATTCTGAGGAAAATAACAGGGAAGTTTTTTATCTGAAAGATCCCGAAGGGAAAATGTTGGTTATGCAGACAGACAGCAACACCCGTCTGAGTAAAAACTGCACAGCAGAGTTTCTTCTTCTTCTATGTAGTTTTTTTGGTGGTTGGCAAATTACTTTTTAGTGCATTACCGCCACCAACTGGTATGGAGTGTGGATCAAATAACTATTAGTATATTAGTATTAGTTACTAAAACAAAAGGAAGATCAGGACCTAAGGAAAGTAGATTTGTTTCCGCTGTAAATACCTGCAGAAACGAAAGGCCAAAAGGAATAAGATACATCTCCTGTTAAACCAAGATGGTTCTGCTTGTCATCCAGCGAGAAGATACATCTACTGTTAAACCAAGATGGTTCTGCTTGTCATCCAGCGAGAAGAAGACAGAGCAATGACAAAGAGATGGCCCACGAGGGAAGGGAAGGGAAGGGGGGGCTGTTGATGACTGGTCAACTCAGTCCTTGCATCTCATCCCAAGAATGGACACCACACTCTTGACAGGGCCAAGGAGAGCTTGTAATAGGAACACTTCTCTATCCGTTTCCCACCACGGATGGCTGACCTGCTGAGTTCTACCGGCACTTTGGTGGGGAATAGACAGGTGACGTGTCGGGTCTGGACCCTTCTTTGGACTGATGGAATCGGGGGAGAAAGCTGGAAATAAGAGATGGGGTTGGGACAGACTCCAGGACTTGATTAGGAGGGGGGAGTCTCCTTAATTTGGGGTCTGCGTACAAGACAGACTTACGACAGTTCGGAGAGATGACAACCAAACAAGCACAAAGCAAATGCACAATAACCCCACAAACCTATTTCCAAAGTCTCCGTTCAGTCTCAATATTTTTGCAGGAATACATATTTCCTTGGACATGAGGCTGATGGGCTGAATGGCCTCTTCTGCGCTGGGTCATTTCATTCTGATCCCTCAGGGTCTGCATCTGGGTCAGAGTTCAGGGTCTGCAATGCGACAGCTTCGTTTGAATTGTTTGTGACATTTCCTGTAACTTCCCGTGGATAAACGGGATGGGACTAGTGTAGATGGGGCATGTTGGTCGGGATGGGACTAGTGTAGATGGGGCACGTTGGTCGGGGTGGGACTAGTGTAGATGGGGCATGTTGGTCGGGATGGGACTAGTGTAGATGGGGCACGTTGGTCGGGGTGGGACTAGTGTAGATGGGGCATGTTGGTCGGGGTGGGACTAGTGTAGATGGGGCATGTTGTCGGGGTGGTGGGACTAGTGTAGATGGGGCATGTTGGTCGGGGGTGGGACTAGTGTAGATGGGGCATGTTGGTCGGGGTGGGACTAGTGTAGACGGGGCATGTTGGTCGGGTGGGACTAGTGTAGATGGGGCATGTTGGTCGGGGCGGGACTAGTGTAGGTGGGGCATGTTGGTCGGGGTGGGGACTAGTGTAGATGGGGCATGTTGGTCGGGTGCACTACAGCTTTCTACTGCATTGTGTTGCTTCTTTGATTAATTCTGCTGACTTTTCCTTTCAATTGTTGTCATTTGAAGTGTCCAGGGTTTTTAATGAGGATTTTTTTCTGGTGCAACTGGAATTGTGTTGTTTCTGTGCTGTATCTCCAAACTAAAAGGATGTTTCCACTAGTGGGAGAGTCTCGCACCAGAGGGCCCAGTGTCAGAATAAAAGGATGTAACTTTGGAATCTTATTTGTGGAATTCCCTGCCACAGAGGGCAGTGGAGGCCAAATCACTGGATGGATTTAAGAGAGAGTTAGATAGAGCTCTAGGGGCTAGTGGAGTCGAGGGATATGGGGGGGGAAGGCAGGCACGGGTTACTGATTGGGGATGATCAGCCATGATCATATTGAATGGTGGTGCTGGCTTGAAGGGCCGAATGGCCTCCACCTGCACCTATTTTCTATGTTTACCAAAGTGATGATACCCTAACCTTATCACAACTGAATCTGGCTGATGTAAATGTGGAAACAAAGACCTGTAGATGCAGGTTTATACCAAAGATAGACACATTGCTGGAGTAACTCAGTGGGTCAGGCAGCATCTCTGGAGAAACAAGAGATTTTGGGATGGAATAAAAGGGTCTTACCCAAAATATCACCCATCCTTTTCCTCCAGAGATGGTGCCTGACCTGCTGAGTTTCTCCAGCACTCTTATCATGGTCTCCTCTATATCCCACAGCTCTGCTCTTACTCCCCATCCCCCTACTCGTAACAAGGACAGAGTCCCCATGTCCCCCATTGCAGGCAGTGAAGAAAGCCAATGGCCTGTTGGCCTTTATAACAAGAGGAATCGTATATAGGAGCAAAGAGATCCTTCTGCAGTTGTACAGGGCCCTGGTGAGACCACACCTGGAGTATTGTGTACAGTTTTGGTCCCCTAATTTGAGGAAGGACATTCTTGCCATAGAGGGAGCCCAGCGTAGGTTCACCAGGTTAATTCCGGGATGGCGGGACTGTCATATGCTGAGAGAATGGAGCGGCTGGGCTTGTACACTCTGTGGAGTTTAGAAGGATGAGAGGATATCTCATTGAAACATATAAGATTATTAAGGGTTTGGACACACTAGAGGCAGGAAACATGTTCCCGATGTTGGGGGAGTCCAGAACCAGGGGCCACAGTTTAAGAATAAGGAGTAAGCCACTTAGAACGGAGACGAGGAAACCTGCCTCCACCACTTCAACTGGAAGCTCATTCCACACCGCTACCACTCTCTGAGTAAAGAAGTTCCCCCTCATGTTACCCCTAAACTTCTGTCCCTTAATTCTCAAGTCATGTCCTTTTGTTTGAATCTTCCCTACTCTCAAAGGGAAAAGCTTGTCCACATCAACTCTGTCTATCCCTCTCATCATTTTAAAGACCTCTATCAAGTCCCCCCTTAACCTTCTGCGCTCCAGAGAATAAAGGCCTAACTTGTTCAACCTGGATTCAATCCTGACAACATGTGTTGCCTGTATAGTTTGTATGTTCTGCCTGTGACCATGTGGGTTTTCTCCAGGTGTTCTGGCTTCCAACACACCAAAGACATTCAGATTTGCAGGTTAATTGGTTTCAGTAAACTGTCCCTAGTGTGTAGGATAGTGCTAGCGTACGGGGTGATTGCTGGATTGTGCTGACTTAGTGGACCAGAGGGCCTGTTTCCACACTTTAGTTGGTCTTAATGTATTTATTTTAGTACAATGTGAAGAAGGGTCCTGTTCTGAAACGTCACCTATAAATGTTCTCCACAGATGCTGCCTGACCCGCTGAGTTACTCCAGCACTGTGTGAAACGTCACCTATCCATGTTCCCCACAGATGCTGCCTGACCCGCTGAGTTACTCCAGCACTGTGTGAAACGTCACCTATCCATGTTCTCCACAGATGATGCTGCCTGACCCAGCTGAGTTCTGCATCTGCAGTCTCCTTGATTTTCATCCCAAATCTTCCCTGGTTTCAGGGATTTTACAAACGTTGGCATCTGGGCAATGGGGGCTTTATGGGAAATGTAACCGGTTACAAAGCAATGAAGAACCATTTGTACACAGCAACTCCCAATGTGCAGTGAATTTGTGGTCAACACTCCCACCGTGTGGTGATCCGCTGCACTGCAGGTCCATCCAATTTGTGGTCAACACTCCCACCGTGTGGTGATCCGCTGCACTGCAGGTCGCTCCAATTTGTGGTCAACACTCCCACCGTGTGGTGATCCGCTGCACTGCAGGTCCATCCAATTTGTCCGACCCACTGAGTTACTCCAGCACTTTGTCTAACTGGGGTGTTGCTGTGCTTGTAAATTGTGTCAGTGCTGGAGCAACTCGATGGATGCAGCAACATCGCTGGAGAACATGGATTGGTAATTCTGGGTTGGGACTCTTCAGACCTTAATCTCTTAAAGTAGTCTAAATATATAGGACTACCTTAATATTGGTCCAACCTGCAGGAGTCCTGACTGCAGAGACACAATGGTCCTGGTTGGAGATACATCTCCAGGCATTGTCCACATGTCCAAGTGTTTTTACCTTGAGGACTAGAATCTTCTCACCCGGGACTGTCCGACCCACTGAGTTACTCCAGCACTTTGTCTAATTGTAGAGAAGGACGTTGGAACATTTCAAACATTAAAATGTTAAATTGATTTTTCAGCATCAAGTCTTCATGGATTTGGTCTTTATGGATGTCATAGGAGATAAGGTACGTATTTCTAACCCTCTTCAGTTTAATGGGATAAATGTGTTCAATTATTGATGGCTTTTCCAAATTTGTTTCTTCAACATCGAGGAGCTCGCAGTCTCTGGTAGAGACCGATGTCGGGAAGCTCCAAAGAACGCAAAAGGTTCGACTAGACCCCGAGTGAGCTGGGATTCAACCCCCCGATGCAGGACCCCCGACACGGACGGCCCGACCGCCTGCTACAGGAGTCAAGATCGTCCCATCAACGGAAGGCCCGAGGCCCCAGACCGCAGGAGGCCAAAGAAGGGAAGAGTTTGAACTTTGTGTTCTGTTGCTTTTTATTGGTATGAGTGTCTGGTAAATGAAATTCCTCGTGTTGCAAACATTTTTTTTTTGCAACACGAGCCACCCCATGTTTGAATCGTGAGTGTATATACACAGTGCTGGAGGAACTTGGTGGGTTTGACAACCCCTGAAGGATTGGACAGATGACTAATCGGGTCAGGAGCTCTCAGTCTGAAATACGGGGGAGAGCTGGAAATGAGGTGGGGGTTGGGCACTGCCTGACAAGTGATGGGTGGATTACAGGTGAGTGGGTGATGGGCAAATGGATGGAGTAAGTGCCAAAGGCTGAAGGTGGAAGTGATCAAACATGTTGGATAAGGACAAGAACTGAAATGTAAAACTAGGGTGAGGTGGGGTTGGAAGGTAAAAGGGAAATATGGACAAGGAGTTGAGAGTTGAGCATACTTCCCCTCATTACTAAATAACTAAAATACTAAATAACTAAAATAAATAATAATAACTAAATAAATAATAACATAAATAATAACTAAATAACCAAATAATAATAATAACAAATAATAAATAACTATAATATAACCAAATAGGAATAATAAATAATAATAATAAACAAATAATAAACTAATAACCACCAAATAGGAATAACAAATAGTAATAACTAATAACTAACTAGTCCTTGTACGCTCATCTTTCAAACAGGAGTTCCATATTCCCTCTATCCCTTCCACCCATCTCTCCTAGTTTCATATTTCCGTTCTCTCCTTATTTGGCATTTTGTCCCTTTCACCTTGAGCCCTTGGCACTCACTCCATCCATATGCTCATCACGCCTCACATGTACCACCTATTTCCTTGCTGGCTTTGTCCTGCATGCCTCTGCCTCTTTTCACTCTCTTTCATCAGTCTGAGGAAGGTTGCTGACCTGAGGTGTCATCTGTCCATTCCACTTGCAGTCAGGCAGATTGTACCTGAACTGCTGAATGCCTCCAGCACTTTGTCTTTGAACAGAGCCATGTTCCCCGGTTGTAGTTGGCTCCTGTTACAGGGAAAGTAGAGTTTAATATTTTTGACTGAAGCTCTGGGGGGTTGGGTTATTCCAGGTTTTTTTTAACCATCTGGACACCACTGAATGTTTGTTTATATCTAACGTTTAAATGTCCACGTGGAGAGTAGGACATCGGGTAACAAGGTTGGGAGAACACTTGTGAAATATAATGGGTATTTGATGTAACTGGGGTGTTGCTGTGCTTGTAGATTGTGTCAGTGCTGGAGTAACTCGATGGGTGCAGCAACATCGCTGGAGAACATGGATTGGTAATTCTGGGTTGGGACTCTTCAGACCTTAATCTCTTAAGGTAGTCTAAATATATTGGACTACCTTAATATTGGTCCAACCTGCAGGAGTCCTGACTGCAGAGACACAATGGTCCTGGTTGGAGATACATCTCCAGGCATTGTCCACATGTCCAAGTGTTTTTACCTTGAGGACTAGAATCTTCTCACCCGGGACTGTCCGACCCACTGAGTTACTCCAGCACTTTGTCTAATTGTAGAGAAGGACGTTGGAACATTTCAAACATTAAAATGTTATGTTAATTTGATTTTTCAGCATCAAGTCTTCATGGATTTGGTCTTTATGGATGTCATAGGAGATAAGGTACGTATTTCTAACCCTCTTCAGTTTAATGGGATAAATGTGTTCAATTATTGATGGCTTTTCCAAATTTGTTTCTTCAACATCGAGGAGCTCGCAGTCTCTGGTAGAGACCGATGTCGGGAAGCTCCAAAGAACGCAAAAGGTTCGACTAGACCCCGAGTGAGCTGGGATTCAACCCCCCGATGCAGGACCCCCGACACGGACGGCCCGACCGCCTGCTACAGGAGTCAAGATCGTCCCATCAACGGAAGGCCCGAGGCCCCAGACCGCAGGAGGCCAAAGAAGGGAAGAGTTTGAACTTTGTGTTCTGTTGCTTTTTATTGGTATGAGTGTCTGGTAAATGAAATTCCTCGTGTTGCAAACATACTTTTTTTTTACACGAGCCACCCCATGTTTGAATCGTGAGTATATATACAGTGCTGGAGGAACTTGGTGGGTTTGACAACCCCTGAAGGATTGGACAGATGACTAATCGGGTCAGGAGCTCTCAGTCTGAAATACGGGGGAGAGCTGGAAATGAGGTGGGGGTTGGGCACTGCCTGACAAGTGATGGGTGGATTACAGGTGAGTGGGTGATGGGCAAATGGATGGAGTAAGTGCCAAAGGCTGAAGGTGAAAGTGATCAAACATGTTGGATAAGGACAAGAACTAAAATGTAAAACTAGGGTGAGGTGGGGTTGGAAGGTAAAAGGGAAATATGGACAAGGATTTGAGAGATGAGCATACTCCCCCCTCATATAACTAACTAAAACATAAACCATAACCAAATAACTAACTAAATAATAACCATAAACTAATAATAACTAACAATACTATACTACCAGTTATAACTAAATAGGAAAATAAATACTAATAGGAATAATAAATACCAAATAACTAATAATATAACTAAAATATAATACAAATAGGAATAACTAAATAATAACTAAATACCAACAAATAGGAATAACTAAATAATAACTAACTAGTCCTTGTATGCTCATCTTTCAAACAGGAGTTCCATATTCCCTCTATCCCTTCCACCCATCTCTCCTAGTTTCATATTTCCGTTCTCTCCTTATTTGGCATTTTGTCCCTTTCACCTTGAGCCTTTGGCACTCACTCCATCCATATGCTCATCACGCCTCACATGTACCACCTATTTCCTTGCTTGCTTTGTCCTGCATGCCTCTGCCTCTTTTCACTCTCTTTCATCAGTCTGAGGAAGGTTGCTGACCTGAGGTGTCATCTGTCCATTCCACTTGCAGTCAGGCAGATTGTACCTGAACTGCTGAATGCCTCCAGCACTTTGTCTTTGAACAGAGCCATGTTCCCCGGTTGTAGTTGGCTCCTGTTACAGGGAAAGTAGAGTTTAATATTTTTGACTGAAGCTCTGGGGGGTTGGGTTATTCCAGGTATTTTTTAAACCATCTGGACACCACTGAATGTTTGTTTATATCTAATGTTTAAATGTCCACGTGGAGAGGAGGCATCGGGCAACAAGGTTGGGAGAACACTTGTGAAATATAATGGGTATTTGATGTAACTGGGGTGTTGCTGTGCTTGTAGATTGTGTCGGTGCTGGAGTAACTCAATGGGTGCAGCAACATCGCTGGAGAACATGGATTGGTAATTCTGGGTTGGGACTCTTCAGACCTTAAACTCTTAAAGTAGTCTAAATATATTGGACTACCTTAATATTGGTCCAACCTGCAGGAGTCCTGACTGCAGAGACACAATGGTTCTGGTTGGAGATACATCTCCAGGCATTGTCCACATGTCCAAGTGTTTTTACCTTCAGGATTAGAATCTTCTCACCCGGGACTGTCCGACCCACTGAGTTACTCCAGCACTTTGTCTAATTGTAGAGAAGGACGTTGGAACATTTCAAACATTAAAATGTTATGTTAATTTGATTTTTCAGCATCAAGTCTTCATGGATTTGGTCTTTATGGATGTCATCGGAGATAAGGTACGTATTTCTAACCCTCTTCAGTTTAATGGGATAAATGTGTTCAATTATTGATGGCTTTTCCAAATTTGTTTCTTCAACATCGAGGAGCTCGCAGTCTCTGGTAGAGACCGATGTCGGGAAGCTCCAAAGACCGCAAAAGGTTCGACTAGACCCCGAGTGAGCTGGGATTCAACCCCCCGATGCAGGACCCCCGACACGGACGGCCCGACCGCCGGCTACGGGAGTCAAGATCGTCCCATCAACGGAAGGCCCGAGGCCCCAGACCGCAGGAGGCCAAAGAAGGGAAGAGTTTGAACTTTGTGTTCTGTTGCTTTTTATTGGTATGAGTGTCTGGTAAATGAAATTCCTCGTGTTGCAAACATACTTTTTTTTTACACGAGCCACCCCATGTTTGAATCGTGAGTGTATATATACAGTGCTGGAGGAACTTGGTGGGTTTGACAACCCCTGAAGGATTGGACAGATGACTAATCGGGTCAGGAGCTCTCAGTCTGAAATACGGGGGAGAGCTGGAAATGAGGTGGGGGTTGGGCACTGCCTGACAAGTGATGGGTGGATTACAGGTGAGTGGGTGATGGGCAAATGGATGGAGTAAGTGCCAAAGGCTGAAGGTGAAAGTGATCAAACATGTTGGATAAGGACAAGAACTAAAATGTAAAACTAGGGTGAGGTGGGGTTGGAAGGTAAAAGGGAAATATGGACAAGGATTTGAGAGATGAGCATACTTCCCCCTCATTAACTAAAATAACTAACTAACTAACTAACTAATACCTAAATAGTAATACCTAAATAGTAATAACTAACTAATAACTAAATTATAATAACTAACTACAATCAAATAGTAATAGGTAAGTAATAATAACTAACTAGTCCTTGTATGCTCATCTTAGGAAAACAGGAGTTCCATATTCCCTCTATCAAACAGGAGTTCCATATTCCCTCTATCCCTTCCACCCTCTCCTAGTTTCATATTTCCGTTCTCTCCCGATTTGGCATGTTGTCCCTTTCACCTTGAGCCCTTGGCATTCACTCCATCCATATGTTCATCCCTGCTCACGTGTACCACCTATTTCCTTCCTGGTTTTGTCCTGCGTGCCTCTGCCTCTTTTCCCTCTCTTTCATCAGTCTGAGGAAGGTTGCTGACCTGAGGTGTCATCTGTCCATTCCACTTGCAGTCAGGCAGATTGTACCTGAACTGCTGAATGCCTCCAGCAGCACTTTGTCTTTGAACAGAGCCATGTTCCCCGGTTGTAGTTGGCTCCTGTTACAGGGAAAGTAGAGTTTAATATTTTTGACTGAAGCTCTGGGGGGTTGGGTTATTCCAGGTTTTTTTTAAACCATCTGGACACCACTGAATGTTTGTTTATATCTAATGTTTAAATGTCCACGTGGAGAGTGAGGCATCGGGCAACAAGGTTGGGAGAACACTTGTGAAATATAATGGGTATTTGATGTAACTGGGGTGTTGCTGTGCTTGTAGATTGTGTCAGTGCTGGAGCAACTCGATGGGTGCAGCAACATCGCTGGAGAACATGGATTGGTAATTCTGGGTTGGGACTCTTCAGACCTTAAACTCTTAAAGTAGTCTAAATATATTGGACTACCTTAATATTGGTCCAACCTGCAGGAGTCCTGACTGCAGAGACACAATGGTTCTGGTTGGAGATACATCTCCAGGCATTGTCGACATGTCCAAGTGTTTTTACCTTGAGGATTAGAATCTTCTCACCCGGGACTGTCCGACCCACTGAGTTACTCCAGCACTTTGTCTAATTGTAGAGAAGGACGTTGGAACATTTCAAACATTAAAATGTTATGTTAATTTGATTTTTCAGCATCAAGTCTTCATGGATTTGGTCTTTATGGATGTCATCGGAGATAAGGTACGTATTTCTAACCCTCTTCAGTTTAATGGGATAAATGTGTTCAATTATTGATGGCTTTTCCAAATTTGTTTCTTCAACATCGAGGAGCTCGCAGTCTCTGGTAGAGACCGATGTCGGGAAGCTCCAAAGACCGCAAAAGGTTCGACTAGACCCCGAGTGAGCTGGGATTCAACCCCCCGATGCAGGACCCCCGACACGGACGGCCCGACCGCCGGCTACGGGAGTCAAGATCGTACCGTCAACGGAAGGCCCGAGGCCCCAGACCGCAGGAGGCCAAAGAAGGGAAGAGTTTGAACTTTGTGTTCTGTTGCTTTTTATTGGTATGAGTGTCTGGTAAATGAAATTCCTCGTGTGCAAACATACTTTTTTTTTTTTACACGAGCCACCCCATGTTTGAATCGTGAGTGTATATATACAGTGCTGGAGGAACTTGGTGGGTTTGACAACCCCCTGAAGGATTGGACAGATGACTAATCGGGTCAGGAGCTCTCAGTCTGAAATACGGGGGAGAGCTGGAAATGAGGTGGGGGTTGGGCACTGCCTGACAAGTGATGGGTGGATTACAGGTGAGTGGGTGATGGGCAAATGGATGGAGTAAGTGCCAAAGGCTGAAGGTGAAAGTGATCAAACATGTTGGATAAGGACAAGAACTAAAATGTAAAACTAGGGTGAGGTGGGGTTGGAAGGTAAAAGGGAAATATGGACAAGGATTTGAGAGATGAGCATACTTCCCCTCAATAACTTCACTAACTAACTAACTAACTAACTAAATAATACCTAAATAGTAATACCTAAATAGTAATAACTAACTAATAACTAAATTATAATAACTAACCACCAATACAATCAAATAGTAATAGGTAAGTAATAATAACTAACTAGTCCTTGTATGCTCATCTTTCAAACAGGAGTTCCATAATACCCTCTATCCCTTCCACCCATCTCTCCTAGTTTCATATTTCCGTTCTCTCCTTATTTGGCATTTTGTCCCTTTCACCTTGAGCCTTTGGCACTCACTCCATCCATATGGTCATCACGCCTCACATGTACCATCTATTTCCTTGCTTGCTTTGTCCTGCGTGCCTCTGCCTCTTTTCACTCTCTTTCATCAGTCTGAGGAAGGTTGCTGACCTGAGGTGTCATCTGTCCATTCCACTTGCAGTCGGGCAGATTGTACCTGAACTGCTGAATGCCTCCAGCACTTTGTCTTTGAACAGAGCCATGTTCCCCGGTTGTAGTTGGCTCCTGTTACAGGGAAAGTAGAGTTTAATATTTTTGACTGAAGCTCTGGGGGGTTGGGTTATTCCAGGTATTTTTTAAACCATCTGGACACCACTGAATGTTTGTTTATATCTAATGTTTAAATGTCCACGTGGAGAGTGAGGCATCGGGCAACAAGGTTGGGAGAACTCTTGTGAAATATAATGGGTATTTGATGTAACTGGGGTGTTGCTGTGCTTGTAGATTGTGTCGGTGCTGGAGTAACTCAATGGGTGCAGCAACATCGCTGGAGAACATGGATTGGTAATTCTGGGTTGGGACTCTTCAGACCTTAAACTCTTAAAGTAGTCTAAATATATTGGACTACCTTAATATTGGTCCAACCTGCAGGAGTCCTGACTGCAGAGACACAATGGTTCTGGTTGGAGATACATCTCCAGGCATTGTCGACATGTCCAAGTGTTTTTACCTTCAGGATTAGAATCTTCTCACCCGGGACTGTCCGACCCACTGAGTTACTCCAGCACTTTGTCTAATTGTAGAGAAGGACGTTGGAACATTTCAAACATTAAAATGTTATGTTAATTTGATTTTTCAGCATCAAGTCTTCATGGATTTGGTCTTTATGGATGTCATCGGAGATAAGGTACGTATTTCTAACCCTCTTCAGTTTAATGGGATAAATGTGTTCAATTATTGATGGCTTTTCCAAATTTGTTTCTTCAACATCGAGGAGCTCGCAGTCTCTGGTAGAGACCGATGTCGGGAAGCTCCAAAGACCGCAAAAGGTTCGACTAGACCCCGAGTGAGCTGGGATTCAACCCCCCGATGCAGGACCCCCGACACGGACGGCCCGACCGCCGGCTACGGGAGTCAAGATCGTGCCGTCAACGGAAGGCCCGAGGCCCCAGACCGCAGGAGGCCAAAGAAGGGAAGAGTTTGAACTTTGTGTTCTGTTGCTTTTTATTGGTATGAGTGTCTGGTAAATGAAATTCCTCGTGTGCAAACATACTTTTTTTACACGAGCCACCCCATGTTTGAATCGTGAGTGTGTATATATATATACAGTGCTGGAGGAACTTGGTGGGTTTGACAACCCCTGAAGGATTGGACAGATGACTAATCGGGTCAGGAGCTCTCAGTCTGAAATACGGGGGAGAGCTGGAAATGAGGTGGGGGTTGGGCACTGCCTGACAAGTGATGGGTGGATTACAGGTGAGTGGGTGATGGGCAAATGGATGGAGTAAGTGCCAAAGGCTGAAGGTGAAAGTGATCAAACATGTTGGATAAGGACAAGAACTAAAATGTAAAACTAGGGTGAGGGGGGGGTTGGAAGGTAAAAGTTGGGAAATATGGACAAGGATTTGAGAGATGAGCATACTTCCCCTCATTAACTAACTAACCATAATAATAACTAACTAACTAACTAACTAACTAATAACTAATAACTAAACCATAACTAACTAACCAAATAAATAACTAATAATAACTAAATATACCAACAAATAGGAATAACTAACCACCAAAAGTAAATAAATAACTAAGTACCCAAATAGGAATAACTAAGTAAATAACTAACTAGTCCTTGTACGCTCATCTTTCAAACAGGAGTTCCATATTCCCTCTATCCCTTCCACCCATCTCTCTCCTAGTTTCATATTTCTGTTCTCTCCTTATTTGGCATTTTGTCCCTTTCACCTTGAGCCTTTGGCACTCACTCCATCCATATGCTCATCACGCCTCACATGTACCACCTATTTCCTTGCTTGCTTTGTCCTGCATGCCTCTGCCTCTTTTCACTCTCTTTCATCAGTCTGAGGAAGGTTGCTGACCTGAGGTGTCATCTGTCCATTCCACTTGCAGTCAGGCAGATTGTACCTGAACTGCTGAATGCCTCCAGCACTTTGTCTTTGAACAGAGCCATGTTCCCCGGTTGTAGTTGGCTCCTGTTACAGGGAAAGTAGAGTTTAATATTTTTGACTGAAGCTCTGGGGGGTTGGGTTATTCCAGGTTTTTTTTAAACCATCTGGACACCACTGAATGTTTGTTTATATCTAATGTTTAAATGTCCACGTGGAGAGTGAGGCATCGGGCAACAAGGTTGGGAGAACTCTTGTGAAATATAATGGGTATTTGATGTAACTGGGGTGTTGCTGTGCTTGTAGATTGTGTCAGTGCTGGAGTAACTCAATGGGTGCAGCAACATCGCTGGAGAACATGGATTGGTAATTCTGGGTTGGGACTCTTCAGACCTTAAACTCTTAAAGTAGTCTAAATATATTGGACTACCTTAATATTGGTCCAACCTGCAGGAGTCCTGACTGCAGAGACACAATGGTTCTGGTTGGAGATACATCTCCAGGCATTGTCGACATGTCCAAGTGTTTTTACCTTCAGGATTAGAATCTTCTCACCCGGGACTGTCCGACCCACTGAGTTACTCCAGCACTTTGTCTAATTGTAGAGAAGGACGTTGGAACATTTCAAACATTAAAATGTTATGTTAATTTGATTTTTCAGCATCAAGTCTTCATGGATTTGGTCTTTATGGATGTCATCGGAGATAAGGTACGTATTTCTAACCCTCTTCAGTTTAATGGGATAAATGTGTTCAATTATTGATGGCTTTTCCAAATTTGTTTCTTCAACATCGAGGAGCTCGCAGTCTCTGGTAGAGACCGATGTCGGGAAGCTCCAAAGACCGCAAAAGGTTCGACTAGACCCCGAGTGAGCTGGGATTCAACCCCCCGATGCAGGACCCCCGACACGGACGGCCCGACCGCCGGCTACGGGAGTCAAGATCGTACCGTCAACAGAAGGCCCCAGACCGCAGGAGGCCAAAGAAGGGAAGAGTTTGAACTTTGTGTTCTGTTGCTTTTTACTGGTATGAGTGTCTGGTAAATGAAATTCCTCGTGTTGCAAACATACTTTTTTTACACGAGCCACCCCATGCTTGAATCGTGAGTGTATATATACAGTGCTGGAGGAACTTGGTGGGTTTGACAACCCCTGAAGGATTGGACAGATGACTAATCGGGTCAGGAGCTCTCAGTCTGAAATACGGGGGAGAGCTGGAAATGAGGTGGGGGTTGGGCACTGCCTGACAAGTGATGGGTGGATCACAGGTGAGTGGGTGATGGGCAAATGGATGGAGTAAGTGCCAAAGGCTGAAGGTGAAAGTGATCAAACATGTTGGATAAGGACAAGAACTAAAATGTAAAACTATGGTGAGGTGGGGTTGGAAGGTAAAAGCGAAATATGAACAAGGATTTGAGAGATGAGCATACTTCCCCCTCACCTAACTAACTAACTAACATAAACTAACTAACAACTAACCATAACTAAAACTAACTAAATAACCAAAATAACTAATAATAAATAACAAATACCATAACTAAATAACATAACTAACTAAATAAATAATAAAATAACCATAAATAAAATAAAATACCACTAAGTAACTAACTAACTAGTCCTTGTATGCTCATCTTTCAAACAGGAGTTCCATATTCCCTCTATCCCTTCCACCCATCTCTCTCCTAGTTTCATATTTCCGTTCTCTCCTTATTTGGCATTTTGTCCCTTTCACCTTGAGCCTTTGGCACTCACTCCATCCATATGGTCATCACGCCTCACATGTACCACCTATTTCCTTGCTTGCTTTGTCCTGCATGCCTCTGCCTCTTTTCACTCTCTTTCATCAGTCTGAGGAAGGTTGCTGACCTGAGGTGTCATCTGTCCATTCCACTTGCAGTCAGGCAGATTGTACCTGAACTGCTGAATGCCTCCAGCACTTTGTCTTTGAACAGAGCCATGTTCCCCGGTTGTAGTTGGCTCCTGTTACAGGGAAAGTAGAGTTTAATATTTTTGACTGAAGCTCTGGGGGGTTGGGTTATTCCAGGTATTTTTTAAACCATCTGGACACCACTGAATGTTTGTTTATATCTAATGTTTAAATGTCCACGTGGAGAGTGAGGCATCGGGCAACAAGGTTGGGAGAACTCTTGTGAAATATAATGGGTATTTGATGTAACTGGGGTGTTGCTGTGCTTGTAGATTGTGTCGGTGCTGGAGTAACTCAATGGGTGCAGCAACATCGCTGGAGAACATGGATTGGTAATTCTGGGTTGGGACTCTTCAGACCTTAAACTCTTAAAGTAGTCTAAATATATTGGACTACCTTAATATTGGTCCAACCTGCAGGAGTCCTGACTGCAGAGACACAATGGTTCTGGTTGGAGATACATCTCCAGGCATTGTCGACATGTCCAAGTGTTTTTACCTTCAGGATTAGAATCTTCTCACCCGGGACTGTCCGACCCACTGAGTTACTCCAGCACTTTGTCTAATTGTAGAGAAGGACGTTGGAACATTTCAAACATTAAAATGTTATGTTAATTTGATTTTTCAGCATCAAGTCTTCATGGATTTGGTCTTTATGGATGTCATCGGAGATAAGGTACGTATTTCTAACCCTCTTCAGTTTAATGGGATAAATGTGTTCAATTATTGATGGCTTTTCCAGATGTGGTTCTTCAACATCGAGGAGCTCGCAGTCTCTGGTAGAGACCGATGTCGGGAAGCTCCAAAGACCGCAAAAGGTTCGACTAGACCCCGAGTGAGCTGGGATTCAACCCCCGATGCAGGACCCCCGACACGGACGGCCCGACCGCCGGCTACGGGAGTCAAGATCGTCCCGTCAACGGAAGGCCCGAGGCCCCAGACCGCAGGAGGCCAAAGAAGGGAAGAGTTTGAACTTTGTGTTCTGTTGCTTTTTATTGGTATGAGTGTCTGGTAAATGAAATTCCTCGTGTGCAAACATACTTGTGTTACACGAGCCACCCCATGTTTGAATCGTGAGTGTATATATACAGTGCTGGAGGAACTTGGTGGGTTTGACAACCCCTGAAGGATTGGACAGATGACTAATCGGGTCAGGAGCTCTCAGTCTGAAATACGGGGGAGAGCTGGAAATGAGGTGGGGGTTGGGCACTGCCTGACAAGTGATGGGTGGATTACAGGTGAGTGGGTGATGGGCAAATGGATGGAGTAAGTGCCAAAGGCTGAAGGTGAAAGTGATCAAACATGTTGGATAAGGACAAGAACTGAAATGTAAAACTAGGGTGAGGTGGGGTTGGAAGGTAAAAGGGAAATATGGACAAGGATTTGAGAGATGAGCATACTTCCCCTCATTAACTAACTAACCGTAACTAACTAACTAACCATAACTAACTAAATAACTAACTAACTAAAGCATAACTAAATGCCTCCAAATGGGAATAACTAAGTAATAACTAACTAGTCCTTGTATGCTCATCTTTCAAACAGGAGTTCCATATTCCCTCTATCCCTTCCACCCATCTCTCCTAGTTTCATATTTCCGTTCTCTCCTTATTTGGCATTTTGTCCCTTTCACCTTGAGCCTTTGGCACTCACTCCATCCATATGGTCATCACGCCTCACATGTACCATCTATTTCCTTGCTTGCTTTGTCCTGCGTGCCTCTGCCTCTTTTCACTCTCTTTCATCAGTCTGAGGAAGGTTGCTGACCTGAGGTGTCATCTGTCCATTCCACTTGCAGTCGGGCAGATTGTACCTGAACTGCTGAATGCCTCCAGCACTTTGTCTTTGAACAGAGCCATGTTCCCCGGTTGTAGTTGGCTCCTGTTACAGGGAAAGTAGAGTTTAATATTTTTGACTGAAGCTCTGGGGGGTTGGGTTATTCCAGGTATTTTTTAAACCATCTGGACACCACTGAATGTTTGTTTATATCTAATGTTTAAATGTCCACGTGGAGAGTGAGGCATCGGGCAACAAGGTTGGGAGAACTCTTGTGAAATATAATGGGTATTTGATGTAACTGGGGTGTTGCTGTGCTTGTAGATTGTGTCAGTGCTGGAGTAACTCAATGGGTGCAGCAACATCGCTGGAGAACATGGATTGGTAATTCTGGGTTGGGACTCTTCAGACCTTAAACTCTTAAAGTAGTCTAAATATATTGGACTACCTTAATATTGGTCCAACCTGCAGGAGTCCTGACTGCAGAGACACAATGGTTCTGGTTGGAGATACATCTCCAGGCATTGTCGACATGTCCAAGTGTTTTTACCTTCAGGATTAGAATCTTCTCACCCGGGACTGTCCGACCCACTGAGTTACTCCAGCACTTTGTCTAATTGTAGAGAAGGACGTTGGAACATTTCAAACATTAAAATGTTATGTTAATTTGATTTTTCAGCATCAAGTCTTCATGGATTTGGTCTTTATGGATGTCATCGGAGATAAGGTACGTATTTCTAACCCTCTTCAGTTTAATGGGATAAATGTGTTCAATTATTGATGGCTTTTCCAAATTTGTTTCTTCAACATCGAGGAGCTCGCAGTCTCTGGTAGAGACCGATGTCGGGAAGCTCCAAAGACCGCAAAAGGTTCGACTAGACCCCGAGTGAGCTGGGATTCAACCCCCCGATGCAGGACCCCCGACACGGACGGCCCGACCGCCGGCTACGGGAGTCAAGATCGTGCCGTCAACGGAAGGCCCGAGGCCCCAGACCGCAGGAGGCCAAAGAAGGGAAGAGTTTGAACTTTGTGTTCTGTTGCTTTTTATTGGTATGAGTGTCTGGTAAATGAAATTCCTCGTGTGCAAACATACTTTTTTTACACGAGCCACCCCATGTTTGAATCGTGAGTGTATATATACAGTGCTGGAGGAACTTGGTGGGTTTGACAACCCCTGAAGGATTGGACAGATGACTAATCGGGTCAGGAGCTCTCAGTCTGAAATACGGGGGAGAGCTGGAAATGAGGTGGGGGTTGGGCACTGCCTGACAAGTGATGGGTGGATTACAGGTGAGTGGGTGATGGGCAAATGGATGGAGTAAGTGCCAAAGGCTGAAGGTGAAAGTGATCAAACATGTTGGATAAGGACAAGAACTAAAATGTAAAACTAGGGTGAGGTGGGGTTGGAAGGTAAAAGGGAAATATGGACAAGGATTTGAAAGATGAACATACTTCCCCTCATTAACTAACCCGAAAAAACTAACTAACTAAAACTAACTAACCAATAACTAACTACTAATAAATAAAATAGGAATAAACTAACAATAACAAATACTAAAATAAACTAACTAAATAACTAAATACCACTAAATAGGAATAACTAAGTAATAACTAACTAGTCCTTGTATGCTCATCTTTCAAACAGGAGTTCCATATTCCCTCTATCCCTTCCACCCATCTCTCCTAGTTTCATATTTCCGTTCTCTCCTTATTTGGCATTTTGTCCCTTTCACCTTGAGCCTTTGGCACTCACTCCATCCATATGGTCATCACGCCTCACATGTACCACCTATTTCCTTGCTTGCTTTGTCCTGCATGCCTCTGCCTCTTTTCACTCTCTTTCATCAGTCTGAGGAAGGTTGCTGACCTGAGGTGTCATCTGTCCATTCCACTTGCAGTCAGGCAGATTGTACCTGAACTGCTGAATGCCTCCAGCACTTTGTCTTTGAACAGAGCCATGTTCCCCGGTTGTAGTTGGCTCCTGTTACAGGGAAAGTAGAGTTTAATATTTTTGACTGAAGCTCTGGGGGGTTGGGTTATTCCAGGTTTTTTTTAAACCATCTGGACACCACTGAATGTTTGTTTATATCTAATGTTTAAATGTCCACGTGGAGAGTGAGGCATCGGGCAACAAGGTTGGGAGAACTCTTGTGAAATATAATGGGTATTTGATGTAACTGGGGTGTTGCTGTGCTTGTAGATTGTGTCGGTGCTGGAGTAACTCAATGGGTGCAGCAACATCGCTGGAGAACATGGATTGGTAATTCTGGGTTGGGACTCTTCAGACCTTAAACTCTTAAAGTAGTCTAAATATATTGGACTACCTTAATATTGGTCCAACCTGCAGGAGTCCTGACTGCAGAGACACAATGGTTCTGGTTGGAGATACATCTCCAGGCATTGTCGACATGTCCAAGTGTTTTTACCTTCAGGATTAGAATCTTCTCACCCGGGACTGTCCGACCCACTGAGTTACTCCAGCACTTTGTCTAATTGTAGAGAAGGACGTTGGAACATTTCAAACATTAAAATGTTATGTTAATTTGATTTTTCAGCATCAAGTCTTCATGGATTTGGTCTTTATGGATGTCATCGGAGATAAGGTACGTATTTCTAACCCTCTTCAGTTTAATGGGATAAATGTGTTCAATTATTGATGGCTTTTCCAAATTTGTTTCTTCAACATCGAGGAGCTCGCAGTCTCTGGTAGAGACCGATGTCGGGAAGCTCCAAAGACCGCAAAAGGTTCGACTAGACCCCGAGTGAGCTGGGATTCAACCCCCCGATGCAGGACCCCCGACACGGACGGCCCGACCGCCGGCTACGGGGGAGTCAAGATCGTCCCGTCAACGGAAGGCCCGAGGCCCCAGACCGCAGGAGGCCAAAGAAGGGAAGAGTTTGAACTTTGTGTTCTGTTGCTTTTTATTGGTATGAGTGTCTGGTAAATGAAATTCCTCGTGTGCAAACATTTTACTTTTTTTACACGAGCCACCCCATGTTTGAATCGTGAGTGTATATATACAGTGCTGGAGGAACTTGGTGGGTTTGACAACCCCTGAAGGATTGGACAGATGACTAATCGGGTCAGGAGCTCTCAGTCTGAAATACGGGGGAGAGCTGGAAATGAGGTGGGGGTTGGGCACTGCCTGACAAGTGATGGGTGGATTACAGGTGAGTGGGTGATGGGCAAATGGATGGAGTAAGTGCCAAAGGCTGAAGGTGAAAGTGATCAAACATGTTGGATAAGGACAAGAACTAAAATGTAAAACTAGGGTGAGGTGGGGTTGGAAGGTAAAAGGGAAATATGGACAAGGATTTGAGAGATGAGCATACTTCCCCTCATTAACTAACTAACCATAACTAACTAACTAACTAACAACTAACTAACTAACTAACCATAAATAACCATAACTAAATACCACCAAATAGGAATAACTAAGTAATACCCTTAACTAACTAGTCCTTGTACGCTCATCTTTCAAACAGGAGTTCCATATTCCCTCTATCCCTTCCACCCATCTCTCCTAGTTTCATATTTCCGTTCTCTCCTTATTTGGCATTTTGTCCCTTTCACCTTGAGCCTTTGGCACTCACTCCATCCATATGGTCATCACGCCTCACATGTACCATCTATTTCCTTGCTTGCTTTGTCCTGCGTGCCTCTGCCTCTTTTCACTCTCTTTCATCAGTCTGAGGAAGGTTGCTGACCTGAGGTGTCATCTGTCCATTCCACTTGCAGTCGGGCAGATTGTACCTGAACTGCTGAATGCCTCCAGCACTTTGTCTTTGAACAGAGCCATGTTCCCCGGTTGTAGTTGGCTCCTGTTACAGGGAAAGTAGAGTTTAATATTTTTGACTGAAGCTCTGGGGGGTTGGGTTATGCCAGGTATTTTTTAAACCATCTGGACACCACTGAATGTTTGTTTATATCTAATGTTTAAATGTCCACGTGGAGAGTGAGGCATCGGGCAACAAGGTTGGGAGAACTCTTGTGAAATATAATGGGTATTTGATGTAACTGGGGTGTTGCTGTGCTTGTAGATTGTGTCGGTGCTGGAGTAACTCAACGGGTGCAGCAACATCGCTGGAGAACATGGATTGGTAATTCTGGGTTGGGACTCTTCAGACCTTAAACTCTTAAAGTAGTCTAAATATATTGGACTACCTTAATGTTGGTCCAACCTGCAGGAGTCCTGACTGCAGAGACACAATGGTTCTGGTTGGAGATACATCTCCAGGCATTGTCGACATGTCCAAGTGTTTTTACCTTCAGGATTAGAATCTTCTCACCCGGGACTGTCCGACCCACTGAGTTACTCCAGCACTTTGTCTAATTGTAGAGAAGGACGTTGGAACATTTCAAACATTAAAATGTTATGTTAATTTGATTTTTCAGCATCAAGTCTTCATGGATTTGGTCTTTATGGATGTCATCGGAGATAAGGTACGTATTTCTAACCCTCTTCAGTTTAATGGGATAAATGTGTTCAATTATTGATGGCTTTTCCAAATTTGTTTCTTCAACATCGAGGAGCTCGCAGTCTCTGGTAGAGACCGATGTCGGGAAGCTCCAAAGACCGCAAAAGGTTCGACTAGACCCCGAGTGAGCTGGGATTCAACCCCCCGATGCAGGACCCCCGACACGGACGGCCCGACCGCCGGCTACGGGAGTCAAGATCGTGCCGTCAACGGAAGGCCCGAGGCCCCAGACCGCAGGAGGCCAAAGAAGGGAAGAGTTTGAACTTTGTGTTCTGTTGCTTTTTATTGGTATGAGTGTCTGGTAAATGAAATTCCTCGTGTGCAAACATACTTTTTTTACACGAGCCACCCCATGTTTGAATCGTGAGTGTGTGTGTATATATACAGTGCTGGAGGAACTTGGTGGGTTTGACAACCCCTGAAGGATTGGACAGATGACTAATCGGGTCAGGAGCTCTCAGTCTGGAAATACGGGGGAGAGCTGGAAATGAGGTGGGGGTTGGGCACTGCCTGACAAGTGATGGGTGGATTACAGGTGAGTGGGTGATGGGCAAATGGATGGAGTAAGTGCCCAAGGCTGAAGGTGAAAGTGATCAAACATGTTGGATAAGGACAAGAACTAAAATGTAAAACTAGGGTGAGGTGGGGTTGGAAGGTAAATGGGAAATATGGACAAGGATTTGAGAGAGAGATGAGCATAACTTCCCCTCATTAACTAACTACCCATAACTAACTAACTAACCATAATTAACTGACCATTACTAACTAAATAACCATAACTAAATACTAACTAAATAGGAATAACTAAGTAATAACTAACTAGTCCTTGTATGCTCATCTTTCAAACAGGAGTTCCATATTCCCTCTATCCCTTCCACCCATCTCTCCTAGTTTCATATTTCCGTTCTCTCCTTATTTGGCATTTTGTCCCTTTCACCTTGAGCCTTTGGCACTCACTCCATCCATATGGTCATCACGCCTCACATGTACCACCTATTTCCTTGCTTGCTTTGTCCTGCATGCCTCTGCCTCTTTTCACTCTCTTTCATCAGTCTGAGGAAGGTTGCTGACCTGAGGTGTCATCTGTCCATTCCACTTGCAGTCAGGCAGATTGTACCTGAACTGCTGAATGCCTCCAGCACTTTGTCTTTGAACAGAGCCATGTTCCCCGGTTGTAGTTGGTTCCTGATACAGGGAATGTGGAGTTTAATATTGTGGCTAAGTCTCACTTTTTATTAATGCTGCCCTTCAAATTACTGTAGTTTTTGCAGTTGGTTTAAATCTCTGATTTGGATACATCTGCAGTGGCACCATTTCCTAGCCTGTCTTCCTCTAAGGAGTGAATAGTTCCTGTTAGTTTCCACCCAGAGTCTCAAAAGACTGGTCTCTATTCTGGTAGAAAGATCTGCTAGGGTTAGTCAGTCTCCTCCCAATCTGCCAATGTTGGCATGTGCTGGGGTAAACTTCTTCCCCCATCACTGTTACTTTGGTTTGTCGCTGATGTAATTTAAAGGATGTTTTCATTGAAAGCAATGTGCAAGGCATGGGTGTGTTTTCACTAGATATTCTGAACGCCCTGTATGCTCCTGTTGGTGTACAGGC
Organism: Leucoraja erinaceus; assembly: GCF_028641065.1. NCBI lineage: Eukaryota > Metazoa > Chordata > Chondrichthyes > Rajiformes > Rajidae > Leucoraja > Leucoraja erinaceus. The sequence continues at coordinate 11,243 of NC_073399.1, read as the reverse complement.
ATTGATGCCCATGTTATACAACAGCAGGTGGCAGTCACAGAACAGTGTTTGGTTTAGCTGGGGTGTTGCTGAGCCTGTTGATTAAGTCGATGTATTCTGATAACTTGCAGGATTCACTGCTGTGGTCACTTGAAGTGGGCCTTCCTGGAGATATTTCTCTAGGCACTGTCCAGGTGTCTGAGTGTTCATTTTAGAGAATGTATACTTTTGTCACCCTGTGCTCTATTCATTAACCTGTTACGTGTTTCTAATTATGGTCGAGGCGCCAAGAACCTGTAGTGCCCATCCCAAATGTCCCCATCCAAAATGTGCCCAATCTCCTTCATTACCTGATAGATGGGTTGTCAACTTGGTGATCCAAGTACGTATTTGTGGTTAAAGGTGTAAAACAGAATGTTGGGTGGTTTCAAACTATTAGTGATTGTTGTATCGCCGAACTGTTGTATCGCCGATTGTTGTATGGCCGAATTGTTGTGTCGCCCCAACTGTTGTGTCGCCCCAACTGTTGTGTCGCCCCAACTGTTGTGTCGCCCCAACTGTTGTGTCGCCCCAACTGTTGTATCGCCCCCACTGTTGTATCGCCCCAATTGTTGTATCGCCCGAACTGTTGTTGTCGCCCGAACTGTTGTATCGCCGAACTGTTGTATCGCCCGAACTGTTGTATCCCCGAACTGTTGTATCCCCGAACTGTTGTATCGGCGAAGTGTTGTATGCTCGTAGAGTTGTATGGGCTTAGAGGTGCTTGGGTTTAGAGTTGCTAGGGTTTAGCGTTGCTAGGGTTTAGAGTTGCTAGGGTTGTAGAGTTGCTAGGGTTTAGAGTTGCTAGGGTTTAGAGTTGCTAGGGTTTAGAGTTGCTAGGGTTTAGAGTTGCTAGGTTTTTAGAGTTGCTAGGGTTTAGAGTTGCTAGGGTTTAGAGTTGCTAGGGTTTAGAGTTGCTAGGGTTTAGAGTTGCTAGGGTTTAGAGTTGCTAGGGTTTAGAGTTGCTAGGGTTTAGAGTTGCTAGGGTTTAGAGTTGCTAGGGTTTAGAGTTGCTAGGGTTTAGAGTTGCTAGGGTTTAGAGTTGCTAGGGTTTAGAGTTGCTAGGGTTTAGAGTTGCTAGGGTTTAGAGTTGCTAGGGTTTAGAGTTGCTAGGGTTTAGAGTTGCTAGGGTTTAGAGTTGCTAGGGTTTAGAGTTGCTAGGGTTTAGAGTTGCTAGGGTTTAGAGTTGCTAGGGTTTAGAGTTGCTAGGGTTTAGAGTTGCTAGGGTTTAGAGTTGAGTTGCTAGGGTTTAGAGTTGCTAGGGTTTAGAGTTGCTAGGGTTTAGAGTTGCTAGGGTTTAGAGTTGCTAGGGTTTAGAGTTGCTAGGGTTTAGAGTTGCTAGGGTTTAGAGTTGCTAGGGTTTAGAGTTGCTAGGGTTTAGAGTTGCTAGGGTTTAGAGTTGCTAGGGTTTAGAGTTGCTAGGGTTTAGAGTTGCTAGGGTTTAGAGTTGCTAGGGTTTAGAGTTGCTAGGGTTTAGAGTTGCTAGGGTTTAGAGTTGCTAGGGTTTAGAGTTGCTAGGGTTTAGAGTTGCTAGGGTTTAGAGTTGCTAGGGTTTAGAGTTGCTAGGGTTTAGAGTTGCTAGGGTTTAGAGTTGCTAGGGTTTAGAGTTGCTAGGGTTTAGAGTTGCTAGGGTTTAGAGTTGCTAGGGTTGCTAGGGTTTTAGAGTTGCTAGGGTTTAGAGTTGCTAGGGTTTAGAGTTGCTAGGGTTTAGAGTTGCTAGGGTTTAGAGTTGCTAGGGTTTAGAGTTGCTAGGGTTTAGAGTTGCTAGGGTTTAGAGTTGCTAGGGTTTAGAGTTGCTAGGGTTTAGAGTTGCTAGGGTTTAGAGTTGCTAGGGTTTAGAGTTGCTAGGGTTTAGAGTTGCTAGGGTTTTTAGAGTTGCTAGGGTTTAGAGTTGCTAGGGTTTAGAGTTGCTAGGGTTTAGAGTTGCTAGGGTTTAGAGTTGCTAGGGTTTAGAGTTGCTAGGGTTTAGAGTTGCTAGGGTTTAGAGTTGCTAGGGTTTAGAGTTGCTAGGGTTTAGAGTTGCTAGGGTTTAGAGTTGCTAGGGTTTAGAGTTGCTAGGGTTTAGAGTTGCTAGGGTTTAGAGTTGCTAGGGTTTAGAGTTGCTAGGGTTTAGAGTTGCTAGGGTTTAGAGTTGCTAGGGTTTAGAGTTGCTAGGGTTTAGAGTTGCTAGGGTTTAGAGTTGCTAGGGTTTAGAGTTGCTAGGGTTTAGAGTTGCTAGGGTTTAGAGTTGCTAGGGTTTAGAGTTGCTAGGGTTTAGAGTTGCTAGGGTTTAGAGTTGCTAGGGTTTAGAGTTGCTAGGGTTTAGAGTTGCTAGGGTTTAGAGTTGCTAGGGTTTAGAGTTGCTAGGGTTTAGAGTTGCTAGGGTTTAGAGTTGCTAGGGTTTAGAGTTGCTAGGGTTTAGAGTTGCTAGGGTTTAGAGTTGCTAGGGTTTAGAGTTGCTAGGGTTTAGAGTTGCTAGGGTTTAGAGTTTGCTAGGGTTAGAGTTGCTAGGGTTTAGAGCTTGCTAGGGTTTAGAGTTGCTAGGGTTTAGAGTTGCTAGGGTTTAGAGTTGCTAGGGTTTAGAGTTGCTAGGGTTTAGAGTTGCTAGGGTTTAGAGTTGCTAGGGTTTAGAGTTGCTAGGGTTTAGAGTTGCTAGGGTTTAGAGTTGCTAGGGTTTAGAGTTGCTAGGGTTTAGAGTTGCTAGGGTTTAGAGTTGCTAGGGTTTAGAGTTGCTAGGGTTTAGAGTTGCTAGGGTTTAGAGTTGCTAGGGTTTAGAGTTGCTAGGGTTTAGAGTTGCTAGGGGGTTGCTAGGGTTTAGAGTTGCTAGGGTTTAGAGTTGCTAGGGTTTAGAGTTGCTAGGGTTTAGAGTTGCTAGGGTTTAGAGTTGCTAGGGTTTAGAGTTGCTAGGGTTTAGAGTTGCTAGGTTTAGAGTTGCTAGGGTTTAGAGTTGCTAGGGTTTAGAGTTGCTAGGGTTTAGAGTTGCTAGGGTTTAGAGTTGCTAGGGTTTAGAGTTGCTAGGGTTTAGAGTTGCTAGGGTTTAGAGTTGCTAGGGTTTAGAGTTGCTAGGGTTTAGAGTTGCTAGGGTTTAGAGTTGCTAGGGTTTAGAGTTGCTAGGGTTTAGAGTTGCTAGGGTTTAGAGTTGCTAGGGTTTAGAGTTGCTAGGGTTTAGAGTTGCTAGGGTTTAGAGTTGCTAGGGTTTAGAGTTGCTAGGGTTTAGAGTTGCTAGGGTTTAGAGTTGCTAGGGTTTAGAGTTGCTAGGGTTTAGAGTTGCTAGGGTTTAGAGTTGCTAGGGTTTAGAGTTGCTAGGGTTTAGAGTTGCTAGGGTTTAGAGTTGCTAGGGTTTAGAGTTGCTAGGGGTTTAGAGTTGCTAGGGTTTAGAGTTGCTAGGGTTTAGAGTTGCTAGGGTTTAGAGTTGCTAGGGTTTAGAGTTGCTAGGGTTTAGAGTTGCTAGGGTTTAGAGTTGCTAGGGTTTAGAGTTGCTAGGGTTTAGAGTTGCTAGGGTTTAGAGTTGCTAGGGTTTAGAGTGCTAGGGTTTTTAGAGTTGCTAGGGTTTAGAGTTGCTAGGGTTTAGAGTTGCTAGGGTTTAGAGTTGCTAGGGTTTAGAGTTGCTAGGGTTTAGAGTTGCTAGGGTTTAGAGTTGCTAGGGTTTAGAGTTGCTAGGGTTTAGAGTTGCTAGGGTTTAGAGTTGCTAGGGTTTAGAGTTGCTAGGGTTTAGAGTTGCTAGTTGCTAGGGTTTAGAGTTGCTA
>NC_073399.1:0-2500 GCF_028641065.1 Leucoraja erinaceus | reverse complement strand
TTGGGTGGTATGTTGAGGGAGTTGACTATTCGGGTGAAGTGGTAGGTGTCTTTGATGTAGCTGGGATGTTGTTGTGCCAGTGGGGTAAGATAGTGGTCAATGTATTCTGCTACCCCATAGGATTCGCTACTGCAATCTGATACTATGGGCCTACCTGGTGGTATTTCTCCAGGCACTGTCCACGTGTCTGGGTTTTTGTGTATCTTTGGGAGCATGTAGAATTTCCTCGCCCTGGGTTGTGCTCCTGTCAAGTATTCTACTTGTTTCTCTAGGATGTATCCTGATCTCTTAAGCTCCTCCAAAATGTCACCTATTTCCTTTTGTGTTTCTGTATATATAGGCTCATCTAACTTAGTGTAGTGTTCTATCTTGTTCAGTTGTCTATGTGCCTCGAAGAGGTACTGTTGTCTGTCCATGATGACTATACTGCTCCCCTTGTCTGCTGGTTTGATCACTATCTCGTTGTTCTCCTTTAGCTCTTTCAAGGCCTGCCTCTCTTTTCTGGTAATGTTCGACTTATCTTTTGTTGTAGGCATATCCTCAATGGCTGATGCTGTCTCTGTTATAAATTCTGTTATCTCCCTAGGGACATCCTCGTCGTCAGGGGACCATCCTGTGATTGGCCTGAAGGGTATGATTTCGGTAGGTTCTGCGTCACTAAAGTGGTGTATTAACTTAATGGATCGATAGAATCTGTGTAGGTCACCCTGCACTTGTTCCTTGTGGGTTTTGGGAGTAGGGACGAAGGTAAGGCCTCTGTTCAGTACCCTCTCTTGGGTTTCGGTGAGGGAGAATGTCTGGGAAAGGTTGACGATTGTTTTCCCTAGTTGTGGGCCCTGCCTCTCTTGGCATGGTGTCCCTAACAGTTTAAATGCTTCATCCACTCTCTGATCATGGCTCGGGCTGTGGGTTCTGTCCAGTGGACGTGGTCTGAGAATACTTTAAACTGGCTGGTGGGAATGGTGGGGATGTGTTTCTTGGTGTGTATGTAGTCATTAAGTTGTCTGAGTGTGTCCTGCTCTGGTGTTGGGAGCGACCGGCTGAAGTTGATCATAGGGATCCATATGCTGGCATTAGGGAATTTACGACTGGCCGTCTTGATTAGTGTTTGGAGTTGTTTGATGGCAGTCTGTGGTCTGTGTTTCTTATTATTAATACCAAATGAGAGAATGACTTTTTGAGTTTCTGGACATTGGTTCAATTTGTTCAGAATAGATGTACCATGGATGAATTTAGCTCCTGGATAGCTGTCCAATTGTATGTTATTGTTGGAGAATTTGGGGATCCTGGAAATGTTGGAATCTCCAATTATTAAAATAGGTTTGCTGGGTTGTAGTTTCCAGGCAACATTTTTGCAACTTGTGGTGGGGTGTCTTGTAACTTCTGCCAGCCGCTTCCCTGGACCCCTCCTTGTGTGCTGCTGAAATTCATCCTGTGAGTTACTATCTGTGTCTAAAGTCCTCTGGTGCTGTGTGCAGGCCCTACGTGCTGGTCTGACCCCCTGTGCTGGGACCCCGTGTGTTGGGTTGGCAAGGGTAGGTGTGTGGGAAAGTGTTGCAGTACCGGACATGTTTACCTGTGGCACCGCGGTCGTGACGTCCCTTCCGGCAGTCTCCGTGGTCAGTTCGGTCTCGTCCCGGGAGGGTCTGCGCTCGGCCCGTGGTCTCCGGGGGAGGGGGCCGCGGGTGCTCTGGCGTGAGGAGAGGCTCCGGTAGATGAGGGAGGACGTGCGGGGGGAATCGGAGCATGTGGGTTGTGTCCAGTCCTCCGACCAGGTCCCTGTCTCGGGCCAGAAGGGGGCCTGGGGCTCGCGTACCTCTGGGCCTGGGGCTCGCGTACCGGGGAGGGTGGCTGGGCCTGGGGCTCGCGTACCGGGGAGGGTGGCTGGGCCTGGGCCTGGGGCTCGCGTACCGGGGAGGGTGGCTGGGCCTGGGCCTGGTCTTGTTGCTGGGGTCGCAACACCACAATCTGGGGGCTGATGGCTGGACGCACCGGGGTGGTGGGGGGGGTTATGTCGGGGCTGGAGGGAGCGGGGCGCGGGGAGCACGGGGAGCGGAGCGGGGTGCGCTCTGGATGGGGCGTGATGTCGCCCAAGCGGAGCGGGGTCGCTCGATCTGGTTTTCCTGTGAAATAGTAAACAAGTCTTGCGGGATATGTACCGCTACATTAGACATTACAGCCGCTGGCCTGGGGGTCTGGAAATCCCGCAAGCTGCTGCGCTGTTCAGGCCCAGTCTCTGAGGTCAGATTCAAAACTCGGTGTCTAAGGTCCTCCATTCTGATTTTAAACTTATCTCCCAAATTTCTCTTATTCCAGATTAGGGCCTTGGTGACAGCTTCCTGCACACGATCAGTGTGCTGGCCCTGGCGGTATTCATCATCCAAATATTCCAGACTGTTTTGGTAATGTTCAATCAAAATTTGTCTTGTTTGTTTTGCCCAGGTTTCAGCATTAGAAGCCAATTTATTTAATGTTTCCTGGGTGGGATTTGCCGGTTTTG